>NC_081411.1:419584070-419759070 GCF_030272615.1 Cryptomeria japonica | reverse complement strand
TTTATTGATGCTATATCCATACGACTCTTCTTGCAAAAAAATCATAGTTAATATGAGAATACAAGTAAGCATATTTGATAAATGTTGAAAAGACCAAGCCTATTGATCTTGATAAGGCCATTTATTCTAGTGCTTGACATAAAATATGTAAATGAAATTTTAAATCCCCTTCTTATCTAGGTGGAACACATCATAGTTCAATGGAGATAGGCTTACTTGCAAGAATTAACTATAGTCGAATTTTGTTGTAATCTTATGAAATGGTCCTAATTCAATATTAAATGTTGTCAAATAGACATCCAAAATGGTGATATATAATGTGATGTAAAGTCTATCTACTTTAAAAATAGAAGAGACAAAGAAAAAGGAAGAGAATAAGAAAGCATTTAAATCAATTCTAATAACATTTTATTATTATTTCTAATTTCTTAAAAAAGAACATAAATCATTAAAAAGAATTCAAACTTAAATATAAATTCAAAATTAAAGCATATCAAAATTTAATAATATTTAAAAAAATTAATTAGTAAATAATAATAATTTATTTTATTAAACTAATAAATAATTAAAATAAATTTTAAATTTTACTTTTAATTAAAAACTAAAATTAAAATTAACTAAATTAATTACAAAATTAAAATTTATCAAAATTTAAATATTAAAAATAATAAATTAAACAATAATTATAAATAATAAATTTATTATATTGATAAATAAATTATAAAACTAATTTTTTTAAATTAATAATAAATGAAAAATAAAATTATAAAAAAATCAAATTAACCCTGAGAATAAATATAAATTCAAAAATTAAAATTAATTTAATTTATACAAAATCAAAATATATCAAAATTTAAATATTTAAAAATAACAATTTAAACAATAAACATAAATAATAAATATATTACATTGATAAATAAATTGCAAAACTATTTTTAAAAGAATAATAAATGAAAAATAAAATTACATAAACATCAAATTATACATGAGAACTAAATAAACATTATAATAAAAAAATTAATAACTATTCAACATGTATGGGAAGAAATGTCGGTTAACCTTTGTTCCATTGTTCACAATATGCCTGAAAACATGAGTCGACAACAAAGTAAAAAAAACCGGTGGAACATGAGTATTTCAGGGAAACATAAATGGGAAAAGGATAGTGGAATGATGACAAGACAATTTACTGTTGATGGTAAACACCCAGACCTGGAATTTGACACGCATGCTATTTTTTTCTAAAACCGTAGAGATGACACTTCAAATTATAAATAAACGGTAAAAAAATATAGTAGGTAATATATATCATAGAATATTATAATTTATAATATTGATATATATTAGTTTAGAATGTTTATTATAAAAATACAAATTTATTTAAAATATTTTGAAATGAAAAGATGTAATTGTTTCTAATTTTATAATATTTTAATATGATTTTTAGAATAGTTCTATTTTTTCATATGAATTTAGAAACTTGTCATAATTGAAATGATAGAATATATTTGATAAAATAGTTTAATATAAATTTTTACAATATATTCTATTTTTTTATATATGAATTTAGAAACTTAGTTAATTTAATTTTTTAGATATATTTAATAAGATTGTTATAGAAACTTGTCATAATATATATAATTTTAAAATTTTAATGTTTATTATTACTAAATTAGTAATTATTAATTGATTATCATTTAATGTTAATATATATTAGAAACTTATCATAATATATATAATTTTAAAATTTTAATGTTTATTATTACTAAATTAGTAATTATTAATTAATTATCATTTAATGTTAATATATAATATATATTAGTGTAATAATTTAGAAACTTATTTAGTAAATTTAAGATTTTTGCATATATTACTAATTTATCATTATTTTCTCATCAACAATGATTTTCATTTCTTCCCGAGAAAGATGTGCATTGCATTGTGGTGTGGCTTCAATCTTCTACTTTTATAGTTTTTGACAGTTAATATTTTTCTTAAAACGTCAAATGAAAGGCATTGAAATGACTAAACCGTCATAAAAAATTTCAAAATCCACAGCCAATTCTCAGGTTTGCCCAAAATAGAAAATTTTTGGCAGCATAACCCCCCATTAATCGACAATGGAGAAGTTAAAAATTTAACAACAATAGGGAGAGAAATCAAACACAAATTCAATCTTTTACAAAAACACAACACACAACAGATATAGAGGTTTGAATTTCACAAAATTTTACAAAAATGGAAAGTTTAAAACACCAAGCTTCCAAGAAGATTAAGTTTGAAGAAGAGCAAGCCTCCAACTACAAACCACAATCTCCAACCACAATTTCCCCAAATTGCAGAATGAAATGATTTTTGGAAAAAAATTACATTATAAATAATTTTCTCACACAAAATATCTCCTTTTAGGTCAAATTTCAATTTTTAAAATAAAAAATAGAAAATAACATTTCTTTTCAAAACAATGCATTTTCAATTAAATTTCTAATTTGAATTCATTTCATTTTTTTCAAAAATTTAAAATCAATTTAAACATTAACATATCATAAAAGTAAAATAATTTTATTCTTTTTTTTTTTAAACAATTGGAAAACATAATATAACATTTCATTAATAAATCTACAATTCAATTTTTAATTAATCACAATTAAAATAATTGATTAATCTATTAAAACATAAAAATACACTTGTTTATTTCTAAATTAATTTTATAAATGCAATATTTATAAATTATTATTATTATTATTATTATTATTATTTTATTTTATTTATTTTTTTGGTGAAAAAAGGGGTAAAGATTTATTCAAAAATCACATAAATACAAAGTTTCGGCCTTAGGCCCACCAAGACAACAACAAAAACTAAAAGAATCCTAAAAAACCACCAGCACCACCACTACAAAGTCTAGTGACCATAGCATTATATCCGACCGTAGGATTTCCAATGATAATACATTTTCGAAAAGTCCTTGAAAAGATGACATGGCTAGGCCAACTACTTTGGAATTAAACCAAAAAGAAGGCTCATTCGGAGCCTCGAAGGGCCTCAAAAATGATAATGAAAAGGAAACATACATTAAAGGGAAATTGATCCTACACCATCGGGTGCTCTTGCATCATCTTGTCTTCTAGCATTAACTTGTCTAAAGGTTCAAGATAATTAGGAGGTAGACCATCCCTTCCACTAAAATCCCAACCATCAACATGCTCTGAAGCCCACTTGGCCAAACAATCAGCCACTCTATTCCACTCCATGGGAATATGACAAAAGGAGACAAATTTCAATGTATTACACAGTTGTAAAATTTGTCTGATCACAGAAGCTAATTGTCAACTCACATAATTCAAATTTTGTTTGTTCAACATTTCCACAACAATCTGAGAATCCAACTCACAAATAATCTTCCTCTATCCTAAAGAACAACCTCGTTCAACAACAATCTTAATAGCTAGGGCCTCCATAAGATTGTTAAAGTGTTGCCCAATATAAATAGAGAAGAAAAAAATTGCACAACCATCATCACCTCTACTTATACCTCCAATACCTGCATGTCCAAGATTCCCACGGGAAGAGCCATCTGTATTAATTTTTAAGATTCCCATAGGAGGGGGAATCCACCTTCCATCTCTACTTATCCACTGCTTCGCCTATCGAGATCTATTTCCAGCAGCACAGTCCATTTTAATATTTTCCAATTGCAGATTCCTTACAATAACATATCACCTGGATCAACATTTTCAGACAAATTGCACTTAGTCGAGATTATCTCCTGAAGCCTATTAACTATCTTCTACCACAACTGAGGACTCCCTACATGTGAGTCACAAAAGACCCTTCGATTCCTTTCTAGCCACAAATTCCAGATAATAAGGGTTGGCCCAATAGCCCAGGCCACTTGAAGAAAAGAGGTCTTCGATGGGGGTTTGCCCAAGCTATCCCAAAAGTAAATTAAGGAGGTAGCATGAAAACAAGCATGTTGCCAAGCCTCCCACCACTTGTGTCAAATCTCCCTAGAGAAAGGGTAAAGAAAAAACAAGTGGGAGCAGTCTTCCTCATTATGCATACAAAGATAACAGATAGATGGTCCCTGGAAGCCTCCCTTGCGAAGATTCTCCCCTCTGAGGTATTTCCTCTGAGCAATCAGCCATAAGAAAAAATTACATTTCGGCCAAGAGAAGTTATTCCAAACCTTCTTCCATCAGGGAACATCTGTCAAGCCATGCCATTGCCTATCAAGCTAAGCATAACCTTCAACAACAGAAAACTTGCCTTTTGGGTTAGGACCCCAAGCCAAAATATCTCTCTCCTTGAGGAAACTATATAACCTACCCTCCAAGATATTAACCAACACCACATGATCTTCATCTGAGCCACTCATGGGCCATTCAAGAGGATCCTTCCAGCAAGTCACCTCAACCTGTTTTAAAATCCTCCACCCCAACCCATCCAACATTAGTGAAAATGTTGCAAAGAGGTTGGAGCTGTGGATAACTAGACAGAATAGGAGGGTGACCATCCCAAGAGTCCTGCCAAAAAAGAGCTTCAGAGCCTCTATTACAAATCCACAAAAGGCCATCTTTAATAAGTCGGGCACCTTTTTTAAGAGTATCCCAGATACAAGAGCCCCTTCCCACTAAACTAAGATGAGGCGCCTCATGATCATTAGCACCATGGAGATACTTGTGGGTTAAAATCTTGGCCCAGTCCTGATCCTGACTGTTACACCACCTCCAATACAGCTTAGCCGCCAAGGCTTTGCTAACCAAAGCAATAGATTTGAGGCCAAGACCCACAGCATGTCTTGTTCTACAAACAAAGTCCCATTTAACTAAACTCCACTTAGAAGAAAGAAAAATACCTAACCAAAGAAATTGACAGGAAAGAGCATCGAACTCTCTCACAAAGCTGGAGGGGGGAGCTTGCACAAAACACCTATAAATGGGAAGCACTTGCACCACAGTCTTCAGAAGAATCACTCTTCTAGCAGAGGATAACCACCTATAAGTCCAATGATTCACCTTGCAATGAAATTTATCCAAAATTCCTTGCCAAAAAGCTTCGCGTTAAACCCCCAAATCTAAAGGAATCCCGAGGTACAACAAAGTAAGGGACCCCGTCTGAAATCTGAGGATCCTGGCAATCCTATTCTGAAAAAGCCGAGGAGTATTAAAGAAATATACGAATGATTTATCTTTATTAATTTTCTAACGGCTTTGCAATAGATATCCAAAGCGCTCCTGAAATTCACTACCTCATTGATTTTGGCCTTGCCCATCAAACATGTGTCATCCACAAACTGAAGATGAGAGTAGGGAGGTAGAGCATTACTCCAACTCCAACCCTGAATAAGACCATGTCTCAATTGGGAAGTAAGAAATATGCCAAGACCTTCAGCCATGAGAATAAATAAATAGGGAGATAAAGGGTCCCCTTGCCGAAGCCCCCGCGAAGCGCTAAACAATTTTGAGGGTTCCCCATTAATAAGAACTGAGAATGAGGTAGAAGTCACACAACTAAGAACCCAATTCACCCACTCTTCTCCAAAACCAAAAGCCAAAAGGATCTTCTGTAAGAAATCCCAACTCACCCTATCATAAGATTTGGCCATGTCAAGTTTAATAAACATAGCCTTCTTCTTAGAGGAAGCCATCAAATAAATAGCCTCCATTGCTATCACAACTCCATTAAGGATATGTCTTCCATCAATGAAACCACCTTGCTCCTTAGAAACCAAAGTGCAGAGGAGAGGTTTGAGTCGTTCAACAATCAATTTAGTGATTATCTTGTAGACAACATTACATAAAGCAATAGGCCTGTATTGGTCCAAACTATTAGCCCTCTCCTTCTTAGGAGTGAGATACAAGAAGGTAGAATTCATAGATTTGAGCATTTGTTTATTCCCATGAGATTCCTGAACCACATCTAGAAGATCATACTTTATAATCTCCCCTAAAAAAACTCAATAGGAAACCCGTCAGGGCCAGGAGCCTTGCCTTTTTCATTTGAAACACAACCCCCTCAAGTTCAGAAAAAAAAGTGGGGCGCAAGAGAGCATCATTCATTTCAACAGAGACAAGAGGGGGAATACAATTCAAGATGACCCTCTCTTCCTCCATAGTGTCGGGATCCTCTTTGGTAAAAAAATTAGAAAAATAACTGACAGCTTCCCTAGAAATTTCTTCTTTAGATGAAAGATGAACCCCTTCTGAAGATATGAGAGAGGTAATAGAGTTACCATACCTCTGAGCCTTAAAAAAATTATGAAAAAAAGTTGTGTTTCTATCACCTTCTTGGAGCCAATCAACACGATACTTTTGTTTCCAGAAAATCTCCTCACGTAACTCCCACTCTTCTAAGTCCTTAAGAGCAAGGGACTCAGCCATACTGAGTTCCACAGTCATCCCTTGATCCCTAATTTGACGCATAACCTCATCCATCTTGGATTGAGCTGCCATCTTGTGTCTATGTAGATTCCCAAAACATTGGTTATTCCACCTCTTCAGCCCGTTTTTCACATGATGTAATCTCTTCCCAAAGGTGTACATAGCTCGCCCATGGGTAGGCACCCCTTCATACCACCAATAAACCATAAGATCCTTCAACGACTGATCACAAAGACACATCCATTGGAATTTAAAAGAGGGATTTTTGGAGGTTCTAAAAGATGTAATAGAAAGCTTAATAGGCCAATGATCAGAACCCCTCCAATCAATAATTTCTGAACTAGTGGACCACCTATCACACACCCAATAGAAGGAAACCAAAAATCTATCAAGCCTTTCAGAGATAGCCTCAACACCACTCCTATTATTCCATGTAAAGACACCATTAATTGGCTTCACATCAATGAGATTCAAGAGACCAATATTATCCCTGAGTAAATTTGAGGAAGGATCAACCCTGAATAACCCACCTCGCTTTTCCTCCAAACTAGTAACAACATTAAAATCTTCGCCCAAATCCAGGGGAGAAAAGAATCTTGAGCCTGAACAAGATTGATGTGAGCCCAAAGATGTGACTTACCGACAAGATCAGTAGGAGCATAAATATTAGAGAAGAGGCATATTTCTCCAGTCTCAAAGCTAGAAGCGACCATAGAAATGGAAGACCTGCTAGAAAACCACCACAAAGGGGAAACTTTCCTTGGGTTCCAAAAACAAGCAACGCCCCCTGAACTGCCATGAGAACTCACTACCTGCCAAAGGCCCTGGGGCCAGACATGCAAAGAACAACTGGCCAAACCATTCACTGAAAGCTTGGTTTCCTGAATAAAAACAACATCAGGAGACTCAGATTCAATTAATTTGCAAACAACCTTCTGACTAGGGATTTTGTTCAACCCCCTTACATTATGTGAGAGCGCAATCATTTATGTGGTTGAGAGAAGTGGGAATCAATGAGCTTCATAGACCCCGACTTAACCAAAGTATCACCAATAAGCTTAACCTTTTCCTAATTCGTTTTTCATCCACTCCTTAAAGGTTTGTCTAAGAACCCTTTTTGAGGTTCTTCTACTGCAAGCTTAAAACAGGTAGGGCTTTGTTACTCTTCATAGAATCTAAGGCCACTATAGTGGAAGGAGGAGTAGAGGCCATGACCACTGCATCTCCAGGGACCTGTGACCCACTAAGATCTCTGTTGTCTTGAAAATGGGAAGGCAAATCCAGAACCATTTGAACATCCTATTGATTCTCTAAAGATAGGGCCCGACCCTCTTTCTTAGAATCCCCATCCAGCACCTTAAGCTGAAATTGGGCACCCAAGGACATTTCAACTAGAACTCCTTCCTCTTGGACCAAATCATCTAGAACATCAAACCTATTTATGGTAACATCATTTTGCCTATCCAACTAGGTTCTCTTCTTTCCTTTGTCTTTATTCTGAGGTTTGACAGAAATGAAGCCCTCTTTATCAGCAGGACCATGAAGCATAGGGGCTTTCCCCTTATCTTCCCCCAGAACAGAGTGAGGAGGATCGGAAATGACCAATTTAGAAGATTTATTTCTGGGACATCTCCACTGTAAATGACCATATTCATGACAAATTTTGCATCTAAATGGCAGGGTCTCATAGTCTAGCTGTTGGATCCAAGAAGATGCCCCCAAACAGATTTCCATAGAGTTTGATAAAGGATTATTTAAATCAACTTCTACTCATATACAAGCGTAGGAAATTACCTTTTGATCTTGAGTTTGCGAAGCCTAACCCATAGGTTTACCAAGAAGCAGTGAGATTGAGTGAAGAATATCTTCTCTCCAGAATTCCAACGGAAGCCTCAACAATCGGATCTACACGCGCACACTAGAGGGAAGCTCCTTAGCAGAATTAAAGCCAATATGCCAAGGTTTGATAAAGAGTCCCACCTGGTTGAAAAAATAAGGGCCACCCTCAAAAGCCTTGTTCCTATCTACCAGGTTGGAAAAAATAACCAGAAAATAGTTATTAGCTGCCATAAGTAGCTCCATATCTCCTTTAGGATTCCAAACACGACGTGCCCAAGACTCTAAAACAGGTATAGAGAGTCGAAGATCGATAAATTTTCATATGAGAGCATGATTACACCAATATTCAACATCCTTCAAAATTTGCTCAGGTTGAATAACCAGAACTGGACGATCTTGGGAACTCTCCAAACAACCATTCACCTTTTTCATGTGAAGAGGCTCTTTCGAAGAAGAGACGTCTACCCTGATTGGGAATTACTAATGTGTTCCTTTCCACATGCATGCATCAAATGAGACGGATTTTCCATATCCAGATCTCCAGAGATCGTTTGAGAAGAGGATAATCCTCTATTCTTCATGGACCCAGAGAAAATACCAAAAATAAATAAAAAGAAGAGGGGCGGAAAACCCAACCCCAAAACCTCGCACACCCCCAATGGAAACCCAGAACAAAAGAAACAGAAAAGGGTTGCCAAAAAACCCTACGAAAGCCTAGAAAACCTGACTACAGGAAAGCAAAAACCGACCCCCAGCAAGCAAGAAACCCCCCCAGAACGAAGCAAACAAAGCTCAGGACATAGGATAGGGCACGTCGAACCTAGCACGACACCCACACAAACACAGAGCCATCCTCAATATTTATAAATTATTAATATTCATAGGGTATTAATAATTAATTACTCATCAAAAAAATAAGCAAGAATAATTTAAATTTAGAGACGCATAACACACAACCCACCAAAGCAAAATAGAAACATGACTCGCATACTAACAAAAGGAAGGTTGATGGATGACTGACAATGCTCAGTGGTGAGCAAGGCTAAGGGTGAAACTTAGGGCCTTAAGACTATCTCCTCCACTTCCATCGGATTATTTAGGTACGCTCAGACCTGTGGAACCAGGTGAAGTCAGTATATATATATATATATATATATATCGTTATATTTAAACACGGTAGACACACCGATGAAGGAGAATCGTGACGTTCCCTATCTCACCGAAGTGAGTGAAGGAAAATCATCTCCTCGCACCCCATACACTTTACACACATACATGATGACATATACATAACGCATCTCATGCATATAGTAAATGTGTTAGTCCATGGTCAGTAATCCAATAAAATTAACATCTAACCATCAATAAAGAAATCATGCATAAACAATATTCATTGAATCTCAAATCAAAGCATAACACAACATAGCATAATATCTGAATAAAACATCACCACAAAATGTATCCACTAATATACACTGAAAAAGTCAACCATAGTCAAAATAGGTATCTAAAAAGTCTGATCGAGGGAGGGGTACTACATCCTCCCCTCAAAAACTAGGCTTACTCCTAGAAGCCTAAAACAAATATGAGTAAAACTCTGTCATCTACATTGCATCCTTCCATATAGCCGAGGTCTCATCATTTGGGTTGCATAGGACCCTTCCTGGTCGATGGTACGACCCCTGAGGGTCAAACCACGACGTTGCAGAATGTGCACGGGCTCCATGGAAAGTTGCTCGTCCTTGAGCTGCAATGCATTCCAATCAAGAACATGGGTCACATCAAGATTATAAGGTCTAAGAACAGAAACACGAAAGACATCGTGGATGCAAGATAGGCTTGGCGACAAGGCAAGATGATAGGCAACATGTCCTATCCTCTCAAGGATCTCAAAAGGGCCAACAAAGTGAGGCGCCAACTTAGAACCCTTTCCATAATGGATCGGACTCTTTCACGGACGCACTCTCAAAAATACTTGGTCGCCAACAGAAAACTGGCGATCCACTCTGTGAGCATCAGCATACTTCTTATGCCTATCCTGTGTTGCTACCAAATGCTCACGAATATATATATATATATATATATATATATATATATATATATATAAACAAAAATCTTAATTTAAAAATCTGATATTTTCCTTTTCAAAATAAAATACTCTTTTCTTTAAAAAAAATAAAAAAATCCTACATATACATATACATTTATTGTTTTTTTTTAATAACTTTTTTTTAAAAATCAAACCTAGCCAAATGCAAATCCACAAATATATACATTTTTTTTTCACTAGAAAATTAAAAATGAAAACCCAGCAACATTTAATAAACAACCAATTTTTTTTTTAAACAGGATTTTGATCAACACTACAAGGTAAACTATTTTTTTTTCTTCTCCCTATTTTTTATCAAACACGCAGCAATTTTCAAAATCCATAGCAAATTCTCAGGTTTGCTCAAAATAGGAAAATTTTGGCAACATAACCCCCCATTAATCAACAATGGAGAAGTTAAAAATTTAACAGCATGGAGAGAAATCAAACACAAATTCAATCTTTTACAAAAACACAACATACAACAGCTACAGTATTTGAATTTCACAAAATTTTACAAAAAAAGAAAGTTTAAAACACCAACCTAGTAAGCTTTCCAAGAAGATCAAGTTTGAAGAAGAGCAAGCCTCCAACTACAAACCAGAATCTCCAACCCCAATTTCCAGCCAAATCCACTCACAGAGAATTCCCATAAAATTTCCCCAAATTGCAGAATGAAATGATTTTTGGAAAAAATTTGCATTATAAAGAATTTTGTCACACAAAATATCTCCTTTTAGGTCAAATTTCAATTGTTAAAATGAAAAATAGAAAATAACATTTCTTTTCAATTCAATTTCTAATTTGAATTCATTTCATTTTTTTCAAAAATGTAAAATCAATTTAAACATTAACATATCATAAAAGTAAAATAACTTTATTATTTTTTTTTAAACAATTGGAAAACATAATATAACATTTCATGAATAAATCTACAATTCAGTTTTTAACTAATCAAATAAAATAATCGATTAATCTATTAAAACATAAAAATACACTTACTCAGTTATTTCTAAATTTCTTTTATAAACACAATATTTATTAATTATTAATATCCATAGGGTATTAATAATTAATTACTCATTAAAAACATAAGCAAGAATAATTTAAATTCAAAGACGTATAACATGCAACCCAACAAAGCAAAACAGAAACACAACCCGCATACCAACAAAAGGAAGGTTGACCGACGACTAACAATGCTCAGTTACGAGCAAGGCTAAGGGTGAAACTTAGGGCCTTAAGAATATCTCCTCCACTTCCATCGGATTATTTAGGTACTCTCAGACCTGTGGAACCAGGTGAAGTCAGTACCTTGTACCTATAATTACTGCATCACCAAACCATGCATACATATATATATTCAAACACGGTAGACAAACTGACGAAGAATAATCGTGACGTTCCATGTCTCATCGAAGTGAGTCAAGGAAAATCATCTCCTCGCACCCCATACACTTTGCACACATACATGATGACATATACATAACACATCTCCCACATAAAGTAAATGTGTTAGTCCATGATCAGTAATCCAATAAAATTAACATCTAACAATTAATAAAGAAATGATGCATAAACAACATTCTCTGAATCTCAAATCAAAGCATAATACAACATAGCATAATATCTTAATAAAACATCACCACATAATGTATCCACTAATATCCACTGAAAAAGTCAACCATAGTCAAAATAGATATCTAAAAAGTCTGATCCAGGGAGGGGTACTACAACAACACTTGGTTGTTATTCTTGGCAATCCAATTTGAGGGATGGTTTATTCAAGTTTCTTGGAGTTCATTTTTGGAAGGTAACAACTGAAGTGATTTTATAATTTGAAGGTGTTTTTTGACCCCCATGCCTAGGCTCACTGAATTTAAGTTGTTCTTAAAAAATGTTCCCATGTGGTCGTCCAATTTGGGAATTATTAGTAATTTTTATTAAGTTATTGGTGCACATGGAAAAGGAAAATAAAATAAAGAAAAACTTTTAATCTGACATTGCCTAGAGAATAGGGTCGATTCCTTGTGAAAAGCTATAAAAGCAAGTTTGAGATGCTCATTTGGATATGCTATTATTTTGATAATGAAATGCTACTAAAATATTTTCATATACTCTTGCTTTGAGGTTGTCTGCCTCCTAGCTTTTTCCAGTTTCGAGTTTGAAAGATAACTCGTAGTTGATTGTGGTGCAACTTCATCAAGAGGTTGTCAGGGTATTCCAATGGAGATTTCAATTTTGAGTGGATTTGATGTTTCTTAGTTGGTGTGTGAGAGGTGTTTGTTGATTCAAGTTTATACTCATACTATCTAAAGGTTTGGTTCAATTTTTATGAGTATTGGCTCTTTCTTTTCCAAATATCTGGGTGCTCCTATGCTTAAGGTTTCATGATTTTTGATGAGGACAATAATGTTTGCTGCTGGTCATACCTTTTAGCTAGGTGTACCATCTTGCTCGTGCTGCATTGGGATTTGTGCCATCTCCCTAGTTGCTCGTTGGAACTTGGGATTGGATGGAGGTTGAACACCTAGCCTTTGTGGTATCTTTTTCCTCTTTCTTTTACTATCTCCATAGCATATTATTCAATAATATATCTTCATTGTTGTATCATTTATCATTCACTTTCAATTATCTTTCTATCTATCTATCTTGGTTGTCTGTGGAGGTGGAAACACCAAAGCGGGGGTCTAATTATAGCAGGCCTCTAAAACACAGCCACATCTTTTTGTCTATGTTTTCCTTGTGTGTAGGTTGTCGATTTTATTCGAGGAGCTAGTTGGAGACTTCAAGCATGGACGGATTAAAAGATCATATCTCCTTTCTTTTCTCTTGTATTACTTCATGTATAATCGTGTTTATCCTTTTTGCATTGTTATTTCCTTCCTTTCTATTACTTAGACACGCTTCCCTCACAATCCATTTTTGATACGAACTCAGTGACTCTGTATGTATAGGACACCAGTGCATCGCACTATCGTCTAAGACCTGCACGTACATCCTCAAATAGAGCATCATAGAGTTGCATCAGAAGACCTCTATGAAACATTCAATGCCATCTAAGGGGTACCTAACAGTCTTATACTTTGTACCACATCTTGAGTGGAGAAGCTGAATAGTGAGTTTCCGACTGGTGTTCAACTGCCTATAGGAGTGGTTCACTTTTTCCCCTCTACATTTTGGTGAATGTGAACCAAAATTTCATATTTCTTCTTTGCTCCTTTCAACCCGTAAATGTGAGTCTTTTCTATAAGATTCATGACCCAAATAGCTAATGTTGTTGTAAGAAGAACTTTTAGAAAGAGCATCCCTTTGGATCATTATAG
This sequence comes from Cryptomeria japonica, assembly GCF_030272615.1. Classification (NCBI taxonomy): domain Eukaryota; kingdom Viridiplantae; phylum Streptophyta; class Pinopsida; order Cupressales; family Cupressaceae; genus Cryptomeria; species Cryptomeria japonica. The sequence continues at coordinate 419,745,433 of NC_081411.1, read as the reverse complement.
TTTTATTAGGCCAGGGTCGATGTTCGTGGACTCATTAGATGTGAATGATCTCTTTGCTTCTCAACCTCTCAAAGGCATTGTGACTAGGGGTTCCTCTACACAATTCACAAAATAGTACTCCAACGAATAGTCCCCCTCAATCTCCACCTATTGTCAATCATGAATCCACTCTTAAGGTTTTCTTCGACTAGGTTCATTCTCTGGAGAGAAACTTGGAGGACTTTGAAGGTTTTCTTGAGCAAGAAAATGTCCTTTCTCAAGCTGGTTTTCATTAATCATCTGAGAGATATGCTAATCTCATATAAGAAGGGCCTAGAAGTGTTAAGGGCTATTTCTATGATTGTTAAAAATCATGTACCACTAGTTGAGGCTATTGTTCAGGATGATGAATCCGACACCACTAGTCCACAGATTGGTCTTGATATCTCTCAAGCAATGATCCATATGGTGAATACTAAACCTACTATTGATCCATATGTTGATGGATATATGATACCTAAAGTTAATGTTTCGCACATGCCCTTTGGGTATACTACGAGAGCAATGACCTCTACTACTTTTGGACCTACTGTTAGTGTTGGTGGTGGTGGTGACCATATTTGTAGCGATGGTGGTGGAGGCGGTACTGCTCTGCCTCCGTCTCCGCCTCCACTGCCACATAATCCTATGCTTAACACTATATTACAAAATATGGGGCAGTTGCAGTAGCAACTTAATAACTTGGCATCTACATCTAATCAATCATCTCTTCCCTCTTATTATCGTCCTATCCCTCTTTGATGTGACTATTCGAAATATGATCACCTCTTGAGGGGCTGAATCTTTGAAATTCAATTGATATAGTAGAGAAGCGGATCCAAATGCACACATAAATGCTGTTATGACTATTTGTAGCGATTACCATAATTTTGAATTTGTGCTACTTAAGCTATTCCCTCAGTCCCTCAAAGGAACCACGTTAGAATGGTATAGTTCACTACGTGATTACTCCATTCAATCGTTTGATCATCTTATGGATGCTTTTTGTATGAGGTTTCAAGCAAATGTTAGAAGCTAGGTCACCATAGCATACCCGGTTCGATGTAAGCAAAAATCCCAATGAAAAGGTGTTAGAGTTTATCTCTCGATATCAATCCATTTCCACCAAGATCCCCTTTTCCCTACCAGATAGTGACTTATAGATAATGTTTATCAAGAATTTCGAGCCCACACTAAGAGAAAAATTAGCTTTAAATCATTATTTGAAGTTTACCAATTTATGCACTGCACTCACTAATTATCAAAACATGATAACTCAATTTGGGGAATCTTCCTCAAGCTCCCATGGAGACTCTTTTGAAGGAGGATCTAAAAAGAACAAGGCAGTGACAAATGTGTTCTCGGTTCCTCAGGTTACTAAAAGATCTACACAGGAGCTACTATCAATTCCTATTTTTACCAAATTGATCGACTCCTACTTAAGCATCATGCATAAACTATTGAAGACAATCTCATAACTCTCTCAAAGATTTGACCATTGTTTGATAGTAAAACATGTCCTAGATGGTATGATGGCTCTAAATTATGTCAGTAAAATTGTGTTCCTGGACATGATACTGAGTGTTTTATTTGCCTTAGACATTTTGTCCAAGACCATATAGACAACGGTTCCATATTAGTTAATGAGCGAAAACAAAAAGTTATCAAGTCTATGGATAAGACGAACAATGAATTGTAGGTTTACACTAATCCTTTTCCACCTCATTCATCTAGTTTTATTTCTGCATCATCAAACCCCGAGTCAAGTGGTGGCCCCTTTGTCAACATGGTCACTATCACTCCTATCTCGCCCCCTAGCTAGAAGGTGCACAACAAGGAAATATCATTCACACCTCTGGATGCTCCCTATAGTGAGGAGCCTACTCCATTATATATCCCTACTAAGATTGACAATTACATTGTCACAAGCGTGATAGTAGATCCCACATGTCGAGTTGATGTCATTACGGAGGAAGCTTTGTTCATTAATGGCTGGCATAGGGTGAGATGCAATGAGTGTCGTGCCTTTGTTCATACACATGACAGGCTTTCCGTTCCACCTCTCAACAATACAACATTGATGGTCAGTAGTCCATAAATGCTTGAAGCTTCCTCAGGAGGGCATAGTCCACACCATCCACAACACTGGATTTTAGTCGTTGATTGCTTGTGGGGTTTTACATTAGACCATTTTTTCCCTGCCCAAATTGGGCCCATGACTCCCCATGGATATTTTCTATATAAAGCTTATTATAAATATAAGATGAGAGAGTTAGCTTCTTCATTAGCTCAACCTGTAGTTTCCTTTCCTCTTGTTGCACCCATCACCGCCCCATCTATTATTGTGCTTGAGTGGGTAGTACCTTATGTCCCTTCTTCATCGAGGGCTGAGGTTAAACTTGTTCCTTAGGATAGACCTCCTTGTCCACCTAGGACCACACAATCCCTAGTGGTGCCTCATATTCCTATGTTTGTACTTGGTACAAACAAAGGAAAGGCATTCATGTTGCCATGGTCTGCATCCCACCCTCTCTTTGAGCTTCCCATCCTTCCTAACATCCCTTTTCCTACGCGATATGATAAGGGTAGATGTTCACCTCACATTCATTCATCTCCACTGGCTCCCACATCACAAGCTTTGAAAGTGTTCTCTATTCCTATGACTGTTCCTCAAGCAAAATGAGGAAGGGCACTTGTAGCTATGAATGTGAGAACTATGTCAACTACACCTTTTCATCAGTTGGCCTTCTCCTTTTCTTGTTCTACCTTCAGAGACCTCTCACATGGAGCACGATGTTGTTGAACCTTCCCATATTTCTGTTCTTGGACCCCATCTATAATGTAATCACCAAGTGCATGAGTGCAAGCATCATCGACACATGATGACCCATGAGCATGAAGTCGTTGTGACTGTCGTGAGTGAACCAGTGTTGTTCATCCCTACCACTTTCATGCATGCTTCCTAGCCTATTGATCTTGCTCCTACTTCATTATTTTGTCTTGTTGTCATCTGCTCTAGGGACTATTGATGAGCCTCACCCTAAATGGGTACAAGTTTTCGTCACTCCTTCCTTGGAGCCTCCCTTGATCACTTCCTTGCCAGATGTTCCTCCATTTTCCAAGCCTATGAACATGCTTTATACATAGGTGGTACCCAGTGCAACCTTGTTTGGTCTACCTGCTTCACAAACATCTATACATCCTAGTTTTCTCGAGGCACTCAAGCCCACTATAGTTAATCGGAGGTCTTCACCTCTGCAAAATTAAAAATGAAAGATTGAACATGAGCTCGTGCCTAAATTTCGTCATCGGAAGTCAACTTTGATGCCTTTGATTATTGTGTCTTTGCTTGTTTCAATTTTAGTTTCATTGTCTACTTTTGTTTTCTTTGTTGACGAGTTTTCACCTTCTCCGGAGTTTGTTTCTACCCCTCTTTCGGAATTTGGTAGTGTAGCTCTTGTTCCACCACCTCGAGTTGAGTCACCCACCTCTTCTAATGAGAGGTGTTCGTTTGACTCCTTAGAGGATATCCCGACATTGTCGACGATCTTTAGAAATCGTTGCCCCTCTCCTACCATGGGCTCTTCGATGAAAATGTGGAAGCTGCTTCATTCCTAGCTCTTGCTGCTAGTGTCACGCCCAGTGCTCCCCTTGCAATTATCGCATTTGGTCTTGACCTCCCTCCCCATATCATCAAGATTGGGAGGACAATGACTTGTACATCGATGCCTCTCTTTCTTTATTTTGTAGATTAGAGCATTTCTACTTGTGTTCCATCGTACTTGCTTTACATGTTTGTTCCCTCCCGAAGAACCCAAGTTACCTCGTTGGTACTTCGGAATAGGAGGATATTTGTCTTTATATTTTACGTGCTCTCTTGAAGGACCCAAGTAACTTTATAGGTGCTTGGAAACATAGGATTTTTTGTCGTAATCTTCTTCTTTTTGTCAATTGCCCTTCTTCTATCTATCATTCATTGATTTTTGATATCAAGGATGATGTGAAGTGTTGGAGGCATTTAGGCTCTCTTCCATGTTGACCCGATTTTTATTTTCTCTCTATCTTCTTTTGCCTTCTTCATACAATCTGTAAATTTTGGTACCACGATAAAACACCCATACGCAACTATATATCATCTCTTACCACTACTATGTGTTATGATGCTGAATTAGTTGATCCCCCTATGCCCTTATGTTTTTGTTGATGTTGTGGGTGCTATGTGTCATCTATTGTAAGGTGACATTCCATGGAAACATCTCACTATGTTTACATGACAATAGTATTAAATTTCCACAATCCATAATGATGAATATGATAACTTCTAGATTTGATTGTGCTACTTTTTTTAACATCAACGTTTCAGATCACACTCTGTGATCCATCATCAAGATGTTAAGAAATGCCAGGATATGAAGTCTGCAATTTGCTATCTTTCATATCCTAGCATTTCTTAACATCCTGATGATGGAACACAAAGTGTGATCTGAAACGTTGATGATAAACAAAGTAACACAATCAAATCTAGAAGTTACCATATTCATCAACATCTCTTCTCCTTAGTATGACATGTGTCTCACACATACCATTCTAAAGGGGGGGGGGGGCGCTCACATGCTTTCATATTTTTACATTTTTGCATTATCATATATGCATAATGTATTATCTTGTCTTCCTATTAGTGAGGGCCAAACCATTTGATCTATAATCTTGTTTGCCCATTAGTGGGGGCTAAACCACTTGATCCATTATCTTGCTTGCCTGTAAGTGGGGCCAATCCAATTGATCTAAGTTTGCCCCATTGTATGGCCATCTAGCATAATTTGCTACCCATACCGACAAAATCCATTATCTTGTTTTCCTATTAGTGGGCGCCAATCCACTTGATCTAAGGCCACCCTATCATATGGTTATCTAGCATAACTTGTTACCCATACCGACAAAATCTATAAACCATTATCTCATTTTCCTTGGTGGGGGCCAAACCATTGGATCTTATTGCCCTATCATACGGCTATCTAGCATAACTTGCTACCCATACCGGTGAAATCTATTTGTCTTTTTATCATTATTTGATATCTCAATGCCTATCGTATCACATTTTTCACTTTTTCATCTGACATGTTCGTTTGCAGCTAACATGTTTTTGATGGAACAACCCAACAACAATCTTAGTAATCTTTACTTTAGCTCGCATCTCAATAATAATGATATGCTCGCTAAAGTGGGGGCAAATTGTATTGTCATAAATTACACCCTATGTAATTCTGTGCTACATAAGCACCTTTGATTTACACCGCTTGGAAATCTGCTTGATTCCTTGTCCTTTCGTCCATCTCATTTGCTCTATCAGCTTCCGTCTTGTCCTTTTGTCCATCTCATTTGCCCATTAACCTTCACCTTGTACTTTTCCCAACCATATTGGTTGTTTGACTTGTAGACACTAGTGCGCCACAAAGATGTCCATGTGCTACGCTAGTGTCCTGTAAATTTGATAGTCTAGAGGTGGTCATTTGAGCATTATGCCTATGCCTGGAAGATAATTGTAATGCCTCTATGCATGTCCACTGACATCCGCTTCTGTCCAAGCATGCATATCTTCCTATTTGGAGTCCATTTTTTATCTCTAGTCACTCATTCAAACTCTCTAGTTGCCCATTCAATCACTCTAATTGTTTCTTGCATCTACGCTTGTTTGCAAGCTCTCATTTGTTGCATACTTGGCTCTCACACGTTACTATAGTTATCGTGCTTTGAGGAAGACCGGCTTCTTCTTCTTCTCTATTCGGCAAGCTTCTCACTTTGGGTGTGGAAGGGGATTCCTCCTCTTCCTCTTTCTTTTACTATCTCTAAAGCATATTATTCATTAATATCGTCATTGTTTATCTATTACTTTTCATTATCTTTCTATCTATCTATCTTGGTTTTCTGTAGAGGTGGAAACACCAAAGCGGGGGTGTGACTATGGCAGGCCTCTAAAACATAGCCACAACATTTCGTCTTTCTTTTCCTTGTGTGTAGGTTGCCAAGTTGATTCGAGAAGTTACCTGGATACTTCAAGTGTGGACCAATTGTAAGATCACGTCTCCTTTTTTCTCTCTTGTATTACTTTATATATAATCGTGTTTATCCTTTTTACACTGTTATTTCCTTCCTTTCCATTATTTAGACACATAGTGAGTCCTTGGATATGTATTAGTATTGTTTTACATGTACCAATGTTGGTATTGGGTAGAAAAGTACAATCTCTTATGCTTCTTTACTCTTCATGTATCATGATGTTATCATAGGAACATTTCAATTTGTGTTTTAAAATGAATATAGATATGTTGATTTAGTGTTAGAGGTTGATTTAGTCATCTCCTAGTGGGTCACAAGTTATTGACCTAGTCTTGGATGTGTTGCTAAGGTAGCGACATCAAGGAACCCTTAGAGGTGACTTGAGTTATCTGGGATGGAATTCCATGAGTTTAGACTTCTGCATGTGCATAGTTGGTTAACATATAGTTGACCTTATCTTGAGGTTGAGTGTTATACTTGTATAAGTAATGCATGCTAACACATTATTACTAAAAAAAAAAAATTCATGAATTCCTTGTATAGTTTGCTCTTATCCTCTAGGGTTCCTTGGTGGGTCATTACACATTTATATGACTCATATATGTGTGTCCAAATAAAATCTGCATTGGTACACATTGGATTTGTAAGGACACATTGATCCCCCAATTGCATAAATGACTTAGAATGATGGACAATAACTTATACAAATTATTAAGTATTCGTCCAAACATCACTAAAATTCTTACATCCTAATGAATAATTTATAAAATTTGATTGCTAAAATATTTGCATGGGATATTCAACTAGATATCAATATTTTAGTATTGATTTTGTGTAATTATTTTTATTCTATATTGATTTTTCAAACATTAAGTTTTTATTTATTTATTTAAGATAGATGATAAATCCTTATGTGATTCGAAATGGAGGTAAAATATCCTTTTTACATATTAGTTGAAGTACTTTATCTCTGGAAGAGTATTTTACATGAATATTTTCACTCAAAGTTCCTCTTGCTTGAAGGCCAATGATTATTTTGAAAGTCAGCTTCTTTGATTTGAGTGAACCAATTTTTAATGGAAATATTTTACTATGAAAAAACAAAAATTTAACTTCATGATTTAAGAAACTTTTAAGATACCTATATGGTCGTTAAATAACTATTGTTCTTGTGTTTTATTTAGATCTTTTTTTATGCAAATAGTAGATTTTCATGGACCAATATTCTTGAGTGGATTTTGCTTCAATTTTATGATAAATTTGATTCTAAGTATATTGCTTCATGACATGTATCATGAAATACGTTTAGACCAATTTATAATAACTAGCATCGTTGCATAATTGCATCACGACCATAAAAAATCCTTTGTCAAATCCAATAGGCACATATGTTTTAGTGTCACCAACATCTCTTTTTATTAAAATTATCGTTAATTATGGTAAATTAGAGGATGCAAGTACATAAGGTGAATTAAATATGTGATAATTTCCAACACTCCAAAGGGAAGCATTAAAAGAAGAAGAAGAAGACACTTTTAACGTCTACGAGGCTAAGGATAGCCTATCCAATCAAAATTGATTTCTGCAGATCAGTGCTTTGCCTATGCAAGTTGATGAGGAGTGCTCCCAACTTCTCAATATACTCATCATTGAATAAATTACACCACGAGCTAGTGGTTAAGATATTAATAAACTTATCCCTGCTATCTTTGAGGGCATCACACTCTAAGATAAAATGCTTTCTAATTTCTACTTTCACAGAGGTGCAAAAAGTGCAAACGCTTTCTTCCCAAGCCTCTTTTGGTCATTTCCACCACCAAGTCTCACAGTGGAATTGATGAGAAATAGCTCTAAGCGGAGCAATAAGAATTTTACGTCTCCATGATATATCAGCCCCTATGTACACTTTTTGAAGATGATCATGTGTGGGGTTGAACTCATTGATATAGTATTGTTTCTTTCTTCCTAGTCCAATACCCCAAATTCTTGTGTAGAACTTATCCATGATAAAGGTCTTTATCTCTTTGTTATTTGTGGGGTACATAATCAAATAAATGTTCCATTTACTCATCCATTTGATGTTTTGTTGCATCCAAGTCTTCTTTCTTTTGCACATTATGTCATTAAAGACAATCTTAGGCCATCTACCTTCTCCCATTTGTTCAATTCTTTTTAAATAGTTAATAGGGCACACTATAGCAATTGCTTCAATAAGGGCAGCTCCTATTTCACTTAACATGATACCATAGGGAGCTTTACTTTTAATTTTGAACTTGCTTGTGATTAAACATTTTTGAATTCTTTCAATTTGCTTCCATTGTGAGACTAAGGTACTGTTGGCCCAAATTTCACACACATAGAGAACAAGCAGCAACATTAAAAGCCCAAAAAGAGTTTGGATGGTTTTCCAATCTCATAGATCCACCTCTTTGCATCTATTTTGAAGAGCATAAAATGCTTTCCAACCTCCTAAAGTTGTTTTCTTCCTACAACCTTCCCAGCTTAGATTTTTGTTGAAATCAATTCCAAGATAATTGTAATTTGTAACTTCTTAAAAAATGTTGCCTTCAAAGTAAAACTTATGCTGATTTTGTTTTCTTCTATTCGAGAAAACCATGACTTTCGTCTTGCTGATGTTGAATTGCATTCCCACTATGCTGAAAAAATGCTCAAGAGCAAATAAATGTTCTTGCAAACCAAGGGAAGATTTAGCAATCAAAATGAGATCATCCGCATAAAGGAGCAACTATATCACAATTTTACCTAGTTAAATAGCCTCGCCATTTTGCATGTTTAACCACTCTACAAGCTTGTCAATATTCAAACAAGGTAGGAGATAGAGGGAACCCTTGTTTGACCCCAACATCGTTCCTAAAGCTATTTGAAATGCTAGGTGAAGTTGTGATTTTGACTTTAACCTCCTCATAAAGCCTATGAACAGTAGCCTTGAGATGTATATCAATCCCAAATTCTTCCATTATGTGACAAAGCTTATCTCTAGGAATTGTGTCAAAAGCCTTTTTGAAATCGACAAAGCAACAAAAGACTTCTCTCTTTTTCTCCTAAACTTTTTCAATGATGTGTCTCAAAGTAATACCATAGGTTGTGAAACGTATTAAGTCTGAAACGAACTTGACCTTTGGCACATTTATGATTTTCTTCTGTCCATTTGTTGATTATATTTTCTGTCATGCTACAAAATAATTTGCAAACAAAGGATTAATCATTATCATCCTATAATTGGAGGGGTTATTGACATCGCCGCTTTTTAAAAAGAAGTATAGCTAGACTAGTTGTTCAATCTTTAGGTAGCCCCTGAAGGATGACGTTGTTGAAGATTTTCATAATGTGAGGTGCAAAGGTTTTCATGCCCCACTTGATATACTTTGCTTGAACCTGTTATGCCTAGCATATCTATTTTCCCGTTAGTCTCCTTGAGTCGAAACGTGGGCCCCCTTTTTTTCTTTCTTTCTTTTTGTCTTTTTACCTCGGAACTCCGGGATCCCGGAGTCCCGAGGTCTTCTTTGGTTTTACCTTGGAACTCCGAAGTCCCGAGGTCTTTTTTGGGTTTACCTCAGAACTCTAGATTCCCGGAGTCCCGAGGGTCCTTTTTTGGTTTTACCTCGGAACCCCAGATTCCCGGAGTCCCGAGGTCGACTTTGTTGCCTGCTTCAGAACCCCTGACCCCTGGAGTTCTGGGGTGCATTGTTCTTTTCCTTTTGTCGAGCTCGGAACCGCAGGACCCCAGAGTCCTGAGGTTGTGTTTAACGCCTTCGTACGGACGAGTTCGGGGGGCTTATAAATAGAGATAATGGACTTTGAAAGTTCATTTGTGCATCCACAGTTCCTCCTCTCGAGCTCCAAGTCGCGAACTTCCGGACCTCCGAGCTCTCTTTGGTGTTTTAGGGCACTTCGATTCACCAGGTTGGTGAATTTTGTTGCCCTTGTTGTGTTTTTGTTTCTTGGTTTGATTTCCTTTCCTTTCTTTGTTCTTTTTGTTTTGTTTTTTTTGTTTTTTGTGTCCCTTCGTTTTTGTTGTGCGTGCCCTAGTTTTGAGCCTGGAACCCTGGATCCCCGAAGTCCTAGGGTGCCTTTCCATTCACCACCCCAGATCCCCAGAGTCTCGGGGTTCCTTTCCATTCACCACCCCAGAACTCCAGAGTCCTAGATCACCCCATTCCACCACCCCGGAACCCCGGAGTTCCGAATTTTTTTTTTGCATACACTTAACCCCAGAGTTCCGAACCTTCTCCCCTTGTCCCTAGCCCGGGACCCCGAGATCCCGAAGTCCCGAAGTAAATCAAAGTTTATGCCTAATATTGGAGACTGAAGGTTTGTGTTTTTGCCTCCAGGTTCAAGTAGTTAGATGGACTCATCCTCTAGCAAAAGAGGCAAAGAAATTGATAGACTCTTGGCCACCATGAAATACCATTATCAAGGATAGGTCCATGTTTCAAAGCTCGAGGATCAAATCAGATGGGTTACAGATACTGAAATCGGCCACTTCGAAATTGAAGATATCAGGGCTCAATTGGATAAACCGAGTCTTGAGGCCCTCCACCGAAGAATCAAGAGATCCGGCATAGTGGAGGCTACTGTATTCTCGCAGTCGTTACAGGCACCAGAACTAATAATGGCCATTGCTCCATTTTACAATCCACAAACTAGAAAATGCACAGATGCACAGGGAAAGACAGTCTTAGACTTGTCTCCAGATATGCTTGGGTTCGTCTTTGGTATCCCCACTAGGGAAGAAGTGTTTATGCTGACAGAGGAAGAGGCCTTAAATGCATGGAATGACAAGACATCAACTAGCAAGAGGCATATGAATTCAAACTGGTTAGAAGAAGAAAGAAAGACAGGGCTCAAGGCAATAGAAATCCTAAGGGCGGACTTCAAAGAGCCTTAAAGAGATATAATCATCATGCTCAACAGGGCATTTGGCAAGCCAGATTCCAAGCATTTTCATCCGTGGATGTTTCAATTCATGACCACCATTTTGATAGGGAAACAATACTTTGACTAGCCACAGATCCTCTTTGATAATATTTGTAAGCAGATGAAAGATGTGCAGCATACCCAAAAGTTCTTCTTCACATCATATGTCATTTGGGTAGCTGCCAGAGCTGGAAAATTCCCAGGCCTACAGGTGGAAGGACAATTGGGAGAGAAGGAAGGACAAAAGAAGATATGGGAGTATTATTCCCAACTCACTCTAACCAATGTTAAGGTGCACTTCAAGAGAGTTAATGATGCCTTTGTTTTCCCGATAATCATCAAATTGACAAGGGATGCAGGATACCGGATTAGCCCAGAGGCTATGGCTATCATCCGAGAGTGGGCATGTTGGTTCATCCAAAACCCATGCTCCACTTACATCAGGGTTAGTGGATTCATAGGGAACCTGATGTTGTTGCCTTGTTATAGCAACGATAGAGTTATTTTGCTAGAATATGTAAGATAGCTTGTAGGCCTTCAGTCATTGCTATCATCGAAACATAAAACAAGAATTGATTTCTTAGTGTCTATTGGATACTTTGTCTGTTCAAAGATACAAGTGGCAAAATTGGCAGAACAAGAGCTTCAAGATTTAAACTTGAAAGAATATGATCATGCTAGGGAATTTTATGATCTCTACAGGAAACTCAAACAAGCTATGCCTAAGGCATACGAGGAGCATAAGCCCAGCTTGGAAGACTTTTGGGCCAACTTGCAGGACAGTTTTGAGGTTAGGGAGAAGAGCTACAACAGGTTGTCTGTGCTGCAAGTGAGAGATTTCGGGATTGAGACTAACCTCCCTAAAGACCTGAGGGATGATGGAGAGTTACTTGATCCAATTTATAGAGAATCAAGGATAGATAAGAGGCCCCTCTCCCCAGTAAAATGGTTTGCAAGCGAAGATACAAATATGGAGAAGGTCTCCCAAGTGGTAATCAACAGGACTAAACAATGGTTAAGCCAAAGGGTAAGGCCTAGTGTCTCCAAGGGGAAACAGAAGGAATCCACCTCAGGGGTACCTCAGTCAAGGGGCCATAAGGAGTACGCCCGAAAGACAAGGTCAACCTCAAGGCAAAATACATCCACCGACCCAGGCGAAGAAGACAAGCCTCAACAAAGTACCAAGGACTTATTGAAGACACTCTAGAAGAAGATGAGGGAGTCTGAACTATTGAAGAAGGCTGCAGACCTGGGAGTGACTGATGGGCTAGGCGCAGTACCACTTGCCAAAGTTCTTCCACCAAGGACAGCTATAGGCCACACTGAAGGAGAGGGTACCCGAGAACAAGAAGAAAGTGTAGAAGCTACTGAGGAGATACTCGTTCAGCCACCTTCAACAGATGTCACAAATGCTCCAAGCCCCACTGCTCCTAGACCACCATTAGTCAATATATCCGCGGGGCAGCCCGGAATGCAAGGCTTCCAGTCTACCACTGAAGAAGTAAAAATTAGAAACATCGAGTCTGACTCCGATCAGGAGGAAGAGGATCTCGAGTAACAACAACCGCTAGGGAGCGAGCAAGAAGGGGGTGAGAAAGAAAACATATTGAATGAAAGGTTGATCCTAACTCCCCAAGATCAAGAGGACCTTCTTAAGGATATAGTAGCCAGGCAAGCAGAGACGAAGCCAGGTGATGAAGAAATGGCATTCAATGAGGAGGTCAGTGGCAAGCTAGGAGAATTACATAAACAACAAGCTCTCCAAGTTAACCTAGCCCACCAGATTTCCTCACCCCAAGATCCTGGGCAAATGGGAGCCGAAGTAAGAGATGAAGCAGAGGAGTAGGCAGAGGTTCATGTCATAATTGCGGATATTGTATCATATCAGGGTGATAAAAATGAAGATATACCACAATGGCTGGAGTTTACCTTTGGGAAGAAAAAGAGAAAACCAGAACTCCCAGAGGTCACTCTACAACAAGTAATCACTGAGGAACCTCCAAAGGTTAAAAAGCTGAAAACCATACACCACCTGTCAAAAACTAGTTCTGGTGAAGTGATTGCATATGTGGCAGTTCCATCGCAGGCTGAGGGACAAGCTTCTCCCAAATACCAAATATCACAGATAAACCTGGGTAAGCAAACCAAGTGGGGAGAGCTGGATACTTTGGCATTAGCCACAAGCATCGTCAGAGGACGTGTAGAGAAAGAGCATACTTCTAACATGGAACTCAAAGCACAACTAGGACAATATAAGCAATTGCTGATTGAAATGAGTAAACCTCTAGACTCTTGTAGAACGGATGACCTACCTTCAACCTCATCACTGCCAGAGGGAGAAGTAAGGGCACTAGTGGAGGTGAGACGAGTGGTTGCTGCCGCCAAATCTTGGACCCAGGTAAATACAACCAAGATTAGGTTGTTCTTGCAGAATACAGTAGAAATATAGTGCAAGGCGGTACAGGCAAGTGGAGCTTTGGCAACCTGCTCCACACAATGGGAGTGTAAGGAGAGCACTTTCAATAAACAACTCCGAATTTTGAGGAGGATACTATGGTTAGGGGAAGAGGTGATAGTCAAAGAAGACCTCTTAGGAGGAGATAGCTATGAAAACTTACAGTCCTATGTATACATTTTGGAGCTGAAGATAGAGATGTATCAGTAGTATATCAAGGATATGACTGACATCTGAGACCCTCTCCTCAGGGAAATTTTGTCATATGAGAATTTTGTGACGAATATACTGGGACCTTTTGGCCTCAGAATAGCTGATACCGGAATAATGGACCAGCAGCAAGTTTTGAATCAGTGGGATGCATATGAGGCACAACACCTAGGACCTGCTGCCCAGTTCGATGTCGCCCTTATGGATAGATACACACAGCTGATTACTCAGTGTCAAGAGGTGGCGGATACGGTGAAGGAGTTAGAGGAACAAGGAGCACATGCAGATGAGGTTTTGAAGAAGTATAAATTTAGAATTAAACATGTAGCTAATCCTCCAGTCCAAGCAATTGCATGTATAATTGAGAATTATAAAGCTTTTACCAAGAAATAAAAGGCTAAGCACACGATTGCTAAAGATAGCAAAGTTTTTTTTTCTTGTATTTTAAAACTACTGCTCCTACTCAAGTTCCAATTTTGAAAGAAATCCTGCATGATTACGAAAATGTGGCTCACCCAGCATGGTCTTTGTAGTGCTCATGCAGTCTCCGTTTTGTAGTTGTTAAGTGGAGTGTCAAGGTAGAAACTTGCAAGTTAACTGCGACTCCTAATTTTAGTTCTTAATTTAGGGTAGGTTTATTTCCTAAGTAATAGGGTGGAGATCTCCTATAAATTGAGAAGTTGGATTCATTTGTAAGGGTTTGCGAATTGATGATTTGAGGTCCAATTAGAAATTTTAGAATATTTTTCAGATTGTTAAGAAGTTTGAGTTATTTTTGTTATACATTCATGGAGATTAATATGAAAAGCAGCTTGTAGATTGCCTAATCTACGTTTATATTCTACCAAATTGTTCTGTGTAATCTAGTAATGTCTATTATTTGGAGTTAGTAATGTAGTTTAATCTTTTTGTCTATCACTTTATGAATCATATTGCACACGACAGTGGTGTATGAGAATTATTGTGATAGGCCATATTGTTGATGATTTTTATTTCCATAGACTTGTGAAATTGATGATTTTGCAGGTTTGCTGGAGGTTCGTTGTTGAATGTTAACTTGGATAATATTTGATAATTGCTTGGATTGCAAGGAACTAATTGAATAGTTCATTAAATTGTTATTATATTGGTCTTTATTGTTATTTTCTTGTTTCCCTTTACGCTTCACATTTTATTTCCCAGAGAATCTTAAGCCATAAAAATACAAAAAGAGAGGAAGTCTAGTTATTCGTAACCAACGAGATTTAGTTCTAACCAGCAGACCCCTTGACAGGTACAATCGCATCAGCCACTAAGTTGCCCATCACCGTCGAGACCCGACTATAGAGACCTTGGATTGATTAGTTCCTCAGAACTTATCGCTTTTCAGGAGAGGTGGTGAGTGTTCACATTAACTACCTGACTGTTGGTGAGTGTATCAAAACACCCGTCAACAGAACCTCAACCAATTCTTTAGATTTATCAACACCCAACTTCTTAATACCCATCTCGATCTCTTGTTCCACCTCAAAATCATACTCATAAGGTTGCCTTGTGTAATCAAACCATTGAGTAGTTGTGATATTATTTTTAGTTTGTTTCTTTCTTGGCTGACGTTCTTTCCAAAAAAACTTGTGGTTATTTTTGCCAAGAAAAATTAGCTCCTCTCCTTGAGCTTTATTTTCCTTAAAATTTGCTTGTAAGCATTGATGTCTAACTCTTCTTTATTTGTCTCTCTTAAAATTCTCCTAGCCATTTTGCATTCCTCATCAAACCATGCATTAACTAGAAAAGAATTTATCTCTAATTTTTTATTTTTTTTGTTCTTTTGCACTTTGTGAGACCTCAGATTTGTTAACTCATGACTATTGAAACCATGAAATGGATTTTTCTCCTCCTTAAAAAGCCTCTTAAGCGTACTTGAAGATGCTACCATTTTCTCGAGTGAAAAGAATTTTGCCTGTTGAATGTGGTTACTGAGAGCATTGATTTTTTGCCTAATATTGCTTCTTTTTTCCTCAATAAGGGCTTGAATAAATCAGTTTATGATCTGATTTTAGATCCCATAACTGCTCACCAATCACAACTACCTCAATTTTCTTACATAAGTTATACGAGCAAATTGCGTAGTCAACCATGCTTTCCCATTGTAAGTGTTGCAAGTGAAACTACCTAACTTTGCCCATCTAATCAAACCATTACAAATAATCAAATCAAAAGTGCCAAAAAGAGTAAACAATTCTTCCCCAAACTAGTTGCATCCTTTGGTGTCTTATGAAACTCTTTCCCACTGATGCTTTCCCTCTTTTGTGAACCAAATAGGATTACAATCAACTTTATAGCTAAGTATGCTAGCTCGTTCACTTGCAATTCTAGCATTGAAATCCACCACAAGGAGGATATCGCCATGCTAAAAGAACACGTCAATATTCTTTTTTAAGGCCACAAAGGGATCTTTGTGGTCTAAACCACACTTATAGGTTTTTGAGGCTTGTGGAGTGAAATAGCATACTACAATCCTAATAAGATTACTATTTTATGAGATTTTGAATCATAGAAACTACTTATTTGAGTCCTCTTTTTCAAGCTAAATGAAACGCCCTTCATTTTCTTTCACTAACACCATTATACCCTTGTGACCTTTGGCATTACCTGCTGCTTTGTTTCACATTGCCATTTTGAAATACCCTTCAAACATGGCAGTCTTACATCCTTTGTGCTCATGAATCTCTATGAGATGAATGATGTTTCTTCCTTCTGCAATAGGCCCTAACCCAAGCCCACGTCTCCAAGGATAACCTCTACAATTCCATCAAACTAAACTTAAGGAAGCCTAGGTAGAACTTGATTGCTATTTGTCTTGGCATGCAAGACTCAAAGATGAGTCATCATCCCTATGTAATTGTATGGACCTTGTTGCATTGTTTTTAACTAAATTTGTTGCAATTCTTTGTTGCTCGTTGCTTTGCCCTAGAATGAGGACTGAAATAACCAATAAAAACTTTACCTTTGAACAACCATGCTCTTTTACCCTCATCTCTAGTTGCTCTAACCTTTGCCACTTCAACCCTTCTCTCCTCTTGCTGCCTGATAGTTAAATCTTCATCTAAGAAAAAATGAGAACTCAAGAGTTGCTTCTTGCTTATAAACTTTGTTTGTCATGAACACTTGATAACTTTTATGGGCCTATTTTTCCTGCTATATAACTTGCCAACCCTCCATGCCTAACATATTTGACCCTGACAAAGCAACATGTCCCTTAAAAAATCTCTTGCAAGATCAAGAGTGTGTTTGTTTTTCCCATAGTCTCTCACTCCTTTGATAATTACATTTGTTGCTCTACCTTGCCTTTCCCAAAACTCTCTACCTTGTGTTTCATCAACCCGAGTATTAGCTTCCTCCCCCATGCTCGTAGACTCCTTGCTAATGTTGGCCCAAGTCTTGGTAACTTTTGAGAAACTTCTTTTACCTTCCACATTTTCTCTCTCTCTCTCTCTCTCTCTCTCTCTCTCTCTCTCTCTCTCTCTCTCTCTCTCTCTCTATGCAAGCATGCTTGGTGCAATGGTCTCTCCTCAACATCAGATGCCTTAGCGCTTAACACATATTTATTTGTTGCTACTGAAAATTTCAAAATTTGCCATTGATCCTTCATGCTTTGCCACTCAAACTTCTCGATTGCAAATGCTTCTTGTAATACTGACACTTGTCCTTTTAAGACTATTATTGTATGCTAGGGATTTATTTGTTGTTGCCAACACATGCATTTTAAGCTCTCTTTATTGTTCATTAACCTCCAAACCCTCCAACCTCCTCTTGCAATTCAACAATTCTTGCACGTATAAGTTAGAAGACCAAGCGAGAGGAGTGGAATTAGGACTATAATGGCAAAATCTTTTAGAGTTTTTGTTGCCTTTGAATATGTTCTTGCCTCCCACATGCCAAGGGGACTTCTTAGTGTAGCCCTTGTGACTGAGGCTTTGATTATTCACCCTCTGACAATTTCTTTCATGTGCACACTTTAAATGAGCAAGTCTACTTTTTAGGATACCCCTAACTTTTTGGCATCGGCCCAGATCCATTTTCCCATTTTTACAGATGATGCAGTGTTAACTTACCCCAAATGGTTTGTTTCAAAGTGCTCAGAGATCTCATGTCCATTTTCTAACTGTGATGTTGATAGCTTTTCCAATCCCAAGGTAAATATAGAATAAAATAACAAAAGGAAATAGCTTTCGAAAAAAAAGACAAGGCTAACCTATCGAGTTTCAATCCAAGGTACACCAATTGGTTCAAAATCGTGGGACCCTAAACAAGCCCACACAACCACTAACTGAGTAGGGCCCACAAACATTGTCCACCACAGTGGGAGCAGACACAAAACCCACCAAAACACTACAAGATAAGCCCTTGAATGTTGTCTTAGACTTTGACTTTCTCATAAAGAAAAAAAATCACTGCTATCACAAATACCACTACCAAAAGCCCTCAAAAATCCAGCACATGATGTCACTGCCACTACCAAAGGCCCTCAAAAAACTAGCATAGGGCGAACCTACCACTGCCAAAAGCCCCTCTTAAAAAAATGTCATTGATTGAATAGGCATAAACAAGAAGCATTTATCCTCAATGTGAATACCTCTCTCAAGCTTAAAGTTTTAATGAAAGTCATGCATGTCCCTTGCCTTTGATGCTCAATACCTCAAATCCTGAATTGAAGTGTTTGGTTCAAAGATCACTTGCAGCTTAATTGTAGATGTGTGTAGTTGGCTTCAATGAGCTATCACAACAATTTTAAAGCTCTTGCAGCATCACTCTCACCGTCAATAGACCTGCGACTACACTTAGTACAATTGAGATTGGACAAAACCCACCATGCAAAGAAGAATTAGCGCCCAAACTTCATGAGCAAACAATAGCAAACATTCCTCTAACCACCCTCAAAACTGTAAGAGCAAATGACATTGGAAAACCAAATGAGGAATATCCTTCATAGTCACCACAATATTTTGGTATTCATAGTAATAGTTAGCACATTTCTATTGCAGATGACAAATTCGCCAAATACACAAACCAACAAATTTACTAAAATGAATTTTCCTAGTCATTCTAATGTCTATTAACTTATAGATCCCCAAAAATGTTGCATATCATCCCAAAGAATCCTAACATATCATCACAAATCATTTTACAACATAAGCAACCCAAATAGTGTCAAACTCCATTTTCTTTCCCCTTGTCTACACTTCAATGAACAGTGGTCCAGTAGGTTTTGACCCAAATATTTGGTGCCAAAATACTTACCAAGACTAAGAATGAGAAATTCCTATCCTTATACCTCCATTTAGACTCATCTCAACATGAGATGACAAAAAGAACGCCCATGTCAACTTGTCCTTCACACAAAAATGAATCACCCATGGCGCAAAGTTGCCTTTTGACTAATTCCTGCAACACGTCAGCATAACTGAAATGTAAAGTACTAGGCACATTAGAGGTTTCAAATTGTCTCCATGCTCCTTACAACTCACAAAGTCCACTTGTTTGCTTTCACGAAACAACATGCACATTGTTTTCATTCGCCATTTTCCAAATGTATGAAGCCCATTTCGAGTCTTGACATCAACCTCTTGGTACATTTGTTGCCCCTCCAACAATGAGGAAACAAACAAAGAAGCACTATACAAAGGGAACTCAATCAAAGATTTTTGGTTTAAACATTCCCAAGACTATCTTATTTGGTCTCCTTCTCCTTTGGGCAATTAGTTAATCAAACAAGGGTAGAATATTATTAGGGATCCTAGACTAGTTGTAAAGGTAAGATGTTTTTCCTTCTGCTTGTTTGATGCAGGTCTTCTTAAGTCGGGCTCCTTTGCTTGGTTAGCATTAAAAGGCAGGATATTGACTAGTGATAGACTTTCTCTTCTAGGGATTGATCCTATATTCAATTGTGTGCTATGTGATTCAGAATCTAAAACCAGAAATCACTTACTCTTGAACTGTCCCTTCTCAAGGTCCTATTGGTTATGGCTGCAAGGAAAATTGCATTGGAGTGCACCACTTCATTCAGATTTGTTAGAAGTATTCGAATCTTGCCCTCTTCTCCACCAAAACTCTTTCTTCGCTATAATTTGGAATGTTTCCCCAGCTATCTTGATCTGGAACATCTGCTGGGAAAGAAACAAGTGCATCTTTAGGAATTAAAAAAATACTCTGGAAACTGTTTTCTTGAACAATGAAAAATTAATATCAAAATCAATAAATGCATATACTATTAAACATAAGAGAATAAACTCTCGCTATTCATCTGAGGATGACAGGATCCTCTTAAAATGGAAACTCATATCTCTCCCAGTCAAAGGGAGTGTGCTAAACAATATGCCTAAGAGAATTAATAGGAAAGAAATCAAATGTAAACCCCCTGATAAAAGCTGTCAAATTGAACTTTGATGAGGCTTTGAAAGGAAACCCTAGTATTTTGGGGGTGGGGTATAATCTTAGAGTCTCCATGGGGATGGTTGTAGCAGCTCTTGCTGCTAAAGCTCCAAATGACACAAATAACATGGCTGAAGCAAGGGTTTTGGTTGCGAGTTTCAAAGTAGCAATGAAGTTTAAGGTGAGGTAGCTAATCATTGAAGTGGACTCCCAAATTATTATCTTAGCATTTAGGAGAAGGGAAGCTCCAAAGTAGAAAATTAATGCCTACCATACTTCCACTATTACCATCTCCTTCATTGCTTCAAAGAAGCAAACAAGGTTGTAGATGTGTTGGCATACAAGGGTTGCTCCCTAGTTGTTGAGGAGGAATCCTTTGATCACCCTGAACTCATGGCAGATCCCTTAATATCCTCATTTGTTAAGGATGATGCTAATCATATTTAACTAATTCATTGTTTGTCCACTCTCAGGTTTTGGTATTGTCAACTTTCTCCATTGCAGTCTGTTCTTGGACTCTTTTGGTGGCTAGATGATTATGGTTTCAAATGCATTATACGAAAATCTACTTTTGTGCTCAGTTCCTTGCATGTTGTTCAACTTTGGACCATTATGCATCTTGTGACCCCTTCAACTTGCAGGTACATGGACTTTCAGAGTCCTTGTCTAGGGGTTGGATTGGTGTGTTTGTTGGTCACATTTTCTGCATGTGGTCTAGTCAAAGAATCTCATCATGCATTGTGCAGTCCTCCTAAGATTTTCCTAAACCCTTCAAGTTGGGTGTTGTTCAAACTTTGGTCCTTTGTGCCGACTGTAGCTATGTCAAAGCTTTCGATTCTCTGCTCTTTGCAGCTTGCGGGTTCTTGTGCTTTCAGAGTCCTTGATTAGAGGTTGGTGTTAATGCATGATAGCCTCGGTAAGATAAATGATTGAATGAGAGATAAATGAAGTATCTCATTCAATCATCTATCTTATCGATAGACTATGATAAAGACTTTAGTTATCATTCCTTCATTTGATGATTATTCTTCGACTTGTATATATACAACCTTAATTGCAAATTTTGATCAACATCGGATTCTTAACTAATGCTTAACTACCGATAATTATCTGTTGTAAATCATAAAGCATAGAATACTGATTGGTATCGGTTTACATTGTTAATCGTATGCACACCGATTAGTATCGGTCAAACATGTTAACTGTGTGAACACCGATTGTTATCAGGTTTAGTTTATGACTGCATACATACCGATTAGTATTGGTTGACTTGTTTATGATATACACGCCGATTAGTATCGGGTAACTTGTTAAGTTTTATAGATATACCGATTGGTAAATACGATGATGATTAAAAGGTATGATCAAGTAATATCTTGATCGGTCATGTCTAATAGACATGACCGGTCAAGGTATTGCTTGATCCTCCTTGTAGACACACACACACACACACACACATAGATATATATATATATATATATATATATATATATATCGGTGATTGTGAGAAGGACATCGAAATTGATAAATGCTCTTTCTCCATCTACAACATACCAGACAATAATCAGATTTATTATATTAAGAAATAACACATACTTGAAAGAAAAGATAACCTTGAATATAACTTGCATCTTGAATTGTAAATTGAATATCATTTACATGGTATCAGAGCTATAGTTAAATCGAAGTTGAGGCTATTCAATTTTGTGGAAAATTCAAAACAAGCATATATTCAACATCACATTTCTTCTAATGGCTAGCGCTATCAGATTCGAAGATAGACTCGAAGGAGGTGATGACTTCTCAGCATGGAAGTTCAGAATTCAGATGATTCTAAAAGAAAATAAAGTCAAATCATTTGTAAAAACTGAAACTGCAGTACCTGAGACTGAACCTAACAAAACAACTTGGAGAGAGGGAAATGAAAAGGCCATCAAAATCATAGTTGATGGGGTGAGAAATAATATTATGCCTACCATAAGGAAACATGAAACGACCTACAACATGTTCAAAGCACTTGAAGATACATTTGAGATATCCAATTCTAGTAGAACCTTGGCTTTAAAAAGATAAATAAATCATATAGCTATGATCAAAGGGGAGTCAGTCAATGCCTACTTCATGCAGATATCAGCCCTAAGGGATGAACTAGCAACCCTTGGATATGAGATCCAAAGCAAAGAATTAACACTCATTGCTCTAGATGGGTTGCCTAGTATATGGGAAACATTCATCCAAGGCATCAATGCAAGGGATGAATTTCCAAAATTTGATAGGCTAAAGGCAGATTGTCTCCAAGAAGAATCAAGGTTAAATAAGAAAGGGATCAAACATAAGAATATAGACGAAGATCTTCAAGTCCTAAATACAAACTCAAACAAGAAAAACAAGCAGAAACAATTTAGAAAGAGGAAAGGTCAGCATGGCAAGAACACCTTCAAGAAGGACCTTTCATAGATTCAATGTTACAAATGTGACAAATTTGGGCACTATGTTGCCAAATGTCCAGAAAGAGCCAAACAACAAGCCACATTTGCCAAAGCAGGAAAATCTAAAAGGGAAGATGACTCCGAAAAGTATGACTCTATTCAGCACTTACAAACCAAGCATCAAACAAGGTTAACTCCTGGGTGATTGACAGTGGCTCATCCAGACACATTATAGGGTTTAGAGAAGTGCTAGACTCCATGATAGAGGAGAATGATGAGGAAGTGACTATCGGAGATGACTCCACACATCCAGTCAGAGGAGTTGGAACCTGCACCATCAAACTAAAGTCAGACGTATCATTACAACTTAAAGGAGTACTATATGTCCCAGGCATCAAGAGAAACCTAGTCTCCATATCAGCACTAGAGGATAATGGATACAGAGTGACATTCATGGACAACAGAGTGTTGGCTTGGCCAAAGAATTCATCTATCAAGAAAGCTAAAACTATTGGTCAAAGACAAGGCTACTTGTATGAGCTGTGCACAGAGCCCAACGTAGCCCTAATCCATGAAACTACAGATGCTAATGAAGTTTGGCATAGAAGACTAGGTCACTTGAATTTTAGAGCTTTATCATCAACGGGAAACCTTGTCACGGGCCTACCTAAGTTAAAGCAATATCACTCAAGGGCATGCAAAGGATGTGCCCTAAGTAAAAATGCTAAGGGTGCTTTTCAAAATAGTACTAGGAAAACAAGCAAAATTTTAGAGTTAGTTCATTATGATGTATGTGGACCTATGTCTGTACCTTCTTTAGGGGGATTTGTGTATTATGTAATATTTGTTGATGACTACCCTAGGAAAACTTGGATCTACTTTCTGAAATGTAAAGAATCAGAAGAGATCCTTAATAGGTTTAAGGAATTTAAATCACTAACAGAAAACTACTCAGGAAATAAAATTAAAACCTTAAGAACTGACAATGGGGGGGAATACACCTCAGATTTATTTAAAGACTTTTGTAAAAATGTTGGGATTAAGAGGGAGTTTACTATACCTTATAATCCTCAACAAAATGGGGTAGCTGAGAGGGAAAATAGGACAATTGTAGAAGTTGCCAAAGCCATGATTCTTGATCAGAATCTAAATACCAATCTTTGGGTAGAAGCAACCAACACTGTTGTATATATACAAAATAGATGTCCTCACTCCCATCTTGAAGATAAAACCCCTGATGAAGTCTTTACTAAAACAAAACCAGATATCAGCCACCTTAGGATATTTGGGTGCCCTGTCTATATTCATGTGCCTAAGGAGAAAAGATTAAAATTAGAGCCTTCTGAAAAAAGGGGAATACTTGTAGGATATAGTGAAACCTCCAAGGCCTACAAAATCTATATACCTAGTCAAAGGAATATTGAACTAAGTAGGGATGTAATCTTTGAAGAAGACTTAGCCTTCAAAAGAGCCCAAAGCTCAACAGAACCTGAAGTCTATATCCCTACCCCTAGCATAGATGAAGAGCCTGCTCCTGAGCTTTAGAGGGAGAGTCTTGAGGAAAATGAAGGTGAAACTCAAAACCCACCTAGAGAAAATTTCAAGAAAAGACCACTATGGGCCACCAAAACTGTAGAGGAAGCTTAGAAGTATGCTACCCCTTCAGGAACATTCAGAGAAAGCAAAAGGCCTAACAAACTTACCAACTACGTCGCTCTCATGAATGATCTCTCAAAAGAAGAACCTACTAATGTATCAAATGCACTTAAACATCAAGTATGGAAGAATGTCATGTTTGAAGAATACCAATCCATTATGAAAAATGATGTTTGGGAGATTGTTCCTAGGCTAGCTAGGAAATTTGTTGTCACCTCCAAATGGCTCTTCAAAATCAAACACGCTGCAGATGGCAACATTGAGAAACACAAGGCTAGATTTGTAGCTAGAGGGTTCTCTCAAAAGGAAGGAATTGATTATGAGGAAACATTTGCACCTGTAGCCAGATACACCTCAGTAAGAGCAATCTTAGCCATTGCAGCATCAAAGGGATGGAAAGTTCATCAGATGGATGTTAAGACAACATTCCTTAATGGTGAGATCTCAGAAGAAGTATACCTAGAGCAACCTGAAGGGTCTAAGATTCATGATGCAGTCTCATGTGTGTAGACTCAAGAAAGCTCTCTATGGGCTTAAACAGGCTCCCAGGGCATGGTATGAAAGAATTGATACTTATCTCTCAAAACTAGGCTTCTCCAAGAATGATGCAGATCCTAATCTCTACTATAAGCAAAACAAAGGTGATATGCTAATATTGATTTTATATGTTGTTGATTTGTTAATCACAGGAAAAGATCACCTCATAGATCAGTGTAAGAAAGACCTTGCTAAAGAATTTGATATGAAGGACTTGGGACTCCTTCATTACTTCCTAGGCTTGGAAGTATGGCAGAATGTTGATGGCATTATACTAAACCAAGGTAAATATACCTTGGACATTTTAAAGAGATTTGGAATGCTAAACTACAAACCCATGACCTCTCCAATGGAAACAAACCTTCATAAACTTAAGGAAGCAGCAACAGAATCACAACCCTCAGATCCTACTCTATATAGGCAAATGATTGGGTCCCTGATGTATCTTGTAAATACGAGACCAAATATCTGTTATGCAGTTAATGCTTTGAGTCAGTTTATGTGTGAACCAAAGGAAATACACCTAGTAGCAGTAAAACATATCATGAGATATCTACAAGGTACCCTAAAACTTGTTCTCAAATATGAGAGAGTTGAACTAGATCTACACGGATTCACAGATTCGGATTGGGCTGGAAGTGTAACTGACAGGAAAAGCACCTCAGGTGCTGTTTCAGTTTAGGTTCAGCCATGATATCCTGGATCAGCAAAAAACAGTCATCGGTAGCACAAATTTCCACTAAGGCCGAATACATTGCAGCCTCCATGGCTGCTCGAGAGGCAGTATGGCTTAGGAAGCTACTTGTGGGGTTATTCGATGAACCAATGAAGCCTACAGTTATTCATTGTGACAACCAAAGTTGTATAAAACTTTCAGTGAATCCGATGTTTCATGACAACTCCAAACATATTGAGATTCCATATCATTATGTCTGAGACATGGTAGATAGGAATGTGATCCAGTTGGAATACATTTGTATAGGAGATCAGACAGCAAATATTCTTACCAAACCACTTTCAAGGGTGAAAGTTGAGCACTTCAGAAAAGGTCTTGGTATGATTGAAATGTAATTTGCTTTGTACTCCTATGCTTATTAAGATGGTTTATGTGTAAATTTCTTTGTCATGTTAGGACTTTTATGGGTTTAAACCCCCCGTGTACATGTCTAAGAGGTGACGATCTCTCAGATAATGAACACTTGTATGTAGACATTATAAGGTGACGATCTTATGATGTTCAAACCAGTTATCATGTTGGATCTCTGGTATGCCATGGATGTGTTGTGGTAAAACATTTTGAATAAAATGTTAGTGCACATACCGCAACTTGAATAAGTAGAGAATTTAACTATTTTCCTATAGTTGTTTCTAAAGTATTGCATGTTTAGGCAATACTGATATCACGTGCTTAGGTGATATACTGTCATCACAAGTTGATGTGATGAAACGTTTGTATCACATGTTTAGGTGATACTTCATGTCATGTGATTAGGTGATATGATCTTCTAAAGAGTCAAATTACTTAAGGAATACTGACCATCATTAGAAATGTGATGTTTGATATGTTGTCTTTCATTTTTCTTACCTAGCCAAGAGGGAGTGTTAATGCATGATAGCCTTGGTAAGATAAATGATTGAATGAGAGATAAATGAAGTCTCTCATTCAATCATCTATCTTATCGATAGACTATGATAAAGACTTCAGTTATCGTTCCTTCATTTGATGATTATTCTTCGACTTGTATATATACAACCTTACTTGCAAATTCCAATCAACATCAGATTCTTAACTAATGCTTAACTACCGATAATTATCGGTTGTAAATCATAAAGCATAGAATACCGATTGGTATCGGTTTACATTGTTAATCATATGCACACCGATTAGTATCGGTCAAACATGTTAACTGTGTGAACTCTGATTGTTATCGGGTTTAGCTTATGACTGCATACATACCGATTAGTATTGGTTGACTTGTTTATGATATACACGCCAATTAGTATCGGGTAACTTGTTAAGTTTTATAGATATACCGATTGGTAAATACGATGATGATTAAAAGGTGTGATCAAGTAATATCTTGATCGGTCATGTCTAATCAAGGTACTGCTTGATCCTCCTTGTAGATATATATATATATATATATATATATATCAATTGGTGATTGTGAGAAAGATATCGAAATTGATAAATGCTCTTTCTCCATCTGCAACATACCAGACAATAATCAGATTTATTATATTAAGAAATAACACATACTTGAAAGAAAAGATAACCTTGAATATAACCTGCATCTTGAATTGTAAATTGAATATCATTTACAGTTGGATTAGTGCATTTGTTGGGTTATCTATTCTGTGTTTGTGAGCTAGTCAAAGAATCTCATCATGCATTGCATAGTTCTCTTGAGATTTTCTTGATGAAAGTTGGATTTGTTTTGACAGTGTACTCCTCCATGACTGCCCTAGATCCTCTCATGATCAAGGATCACATGCCTCATATTTTGCCTCTTTCTACGGCCTTCAGTGGGCTTTCAATCAAGCAGGCTCTCTCAAGTATCTCAGATCTGATCTTTTGCTTCCATTTTGGGCTTCATTGTGTATCTTTGCAAACTTGTCACTCTCTTCGTAATGGCAACATACTTTGGTGTGTCATGCAAATGTGACAATGAGATTCTGGAACAGCAATGCCATCGGCTCTTCCATTTTGAGGAAGATACAATTGAGAGGCAATTATCCTCAAGCACAACACTGGTGGAGATGGTTCTCATATCCACGATGGTCAAATTTTTAAGTTGTTCTTCACCCCATTACTGCAAACAGTCCCATTCCCAAATTGGGTCTGCATAGTGGATAGTAAATTGGTGGTTGGTCAGTATTGACCAAACAGCCTCCAAATGTAGCTCAAGCTTTGGGTGGTATTGATTGTGATCTGATCTCGAGCTCTTCAGTTGAAGTATTTGATCTTTCAAGGGAAGGCAACAAAGATAAAATGATGAAGGCATGGAACCTCTTCAAATCCTATGTAACCTATGACGACTATGCACCCATGAACATCTTCTATTCAAACAACGAGGATTTCTTTTTGGAAGCACACAAGCGTAAGATTCTGGATTTCTTTTCAAGCCTTGCCACAATTGTGATCAAGTTTAATTAAGGGCCTCCTATGCTGGTGCTTCCCTCTCCTCATTTGATTTGTTTTGGTGCTTCTCCTCAATATTTGGTTTCTTTTGTGTCTTTTGTCCAATCAGTTGGTGTTGGGCTCTTTTATTTCTCTGGGCCTTTATTCCTCCTGTCTAGTTATTTTCTGCTGCCTCAATGGTTGAACCTTGCTCCCATACTTTGTGCAGCCTCTACTTCTATGTATTTCTATCATGTATTTTCCCTATTATTAATATATTATTCACTATGCATTTTATCAAAAAAAAAACAATGAGGAAACAATTCTTCCATTAGCATCTATTAGTCTTCGCTATTTGATGTGCAGGCAATGGCAATCTTAGACCTACCCTCATAGGAATATAAAACACTCTTTCCCATTCATTGTCAACTTACATTGATTCTTCTTCCTATAATAAACGTCTCACATGTACAAACAAGGACTCCCATGAATCAGATCACTCACATCCAATGCAACAACATCAAACAATAACTCATCTTTGAACCCTGAGTTTAGACCAAACCATGACTTGCAAAGCTTTACACTCTCATCTCTACTCCACATTGTAACCCAAAATGTACTGATATGGATGGTTCAGAACCTCTAATCCGAAATCACTAACCAACCTATTATAAATCAGACTGCTTGTGAACATGAGTCATACATAGCATTAGCTTTTTTACCTTTCAATTGCACTTTTATTTGAATAGTTGGGTGAGCTCTCCTTGTCCACGTGAGCTGTCACCCAACTCTTGAAGCCTTCTTATTGTACATAGGACACAAAATGCTTATTCACAGTCGAAGTACACTCAATCTCTATAAGTCTCCTTGTAATCTGGCTTGCTTGTCCTCCTCATTTGAAGGCACCGCTTCAGGTTGCAATTTCCAACACCTCTTCTGAGTGCCCATCATTATCACAATGTGAGCAACAATATTTTCCTTTACCTCTGCTCTTCTGATTTACACTAACAGTAACATTATCTTGTTTTTCACTTCACCACCATCCTCATTTTTATTATCACCTTTGCTTGTTTTAGTCAGAATAATACCCCTTCATATCTAACTTGAGGTGGTGTGCTTGGGTAAATGCGTCATCTCTGTTTAAAAGCCTAGTCATGAGGACATTTCAAGCATCCAAACAGTCCTCGACTATATTTTACGAGAACCTCATAGTTCAACATATCCTTTCCCATATAGACTGCCCTCTTCCCAAAGTTGCTGGTGTACACTTGCACAATTTTTTCTTCCCTTTGCCTCAAGTAATGCCATTGCATCACGCATTCTTCTTCATGGCCAATGAGGTAAAATTGCTTAGGTAACAGCCCTTTATAATCCTCACACTTCAACACTGGTGACACTTTCCAAACTTCCAAGCGCACATAACTCTTAAACCATATAAGAACATTCTTAGAGAGTTTCAACCTTGCTAAGGAGATCTGTTGATGAGGGGGTAATTGATGAAGACTTAAATATACCTCCATCTAGGACACCCATTGATCAAGCTTCTCTGCACCAATCTCTCCAACATAGGGCTGAAAATTCACTTCAATCTTAAGAAACATAGGGCTGAGTATTCACTTCAATCTTGAGAAACCACCCTTTACAGGACTCTCCTCCTTTCCAATCCCCTTTCCTCCATGTTTTCTTGCAAAATTCTTTGCTTGGAGATTAGGACAAGTGTCATGCTTTCCAATCCATCCACCACCTCCTCTATGCTAAGAATTCATGCAACATCCCCTTCAAGTTTCCTAAACTTCATTTCTCCATTGTCTTCCCGTGCTATTCTTATTCTCAACCACAGTCTTGTTCCAATCTCAAGCTCAAAAGGTAGCAAACTCACATCTCCACTCGATCTTGTGGATGCCACATACTTGAAAACCTTGTAAAACAATTTTTCCAAAAGATACAACTGCTATAATACCACTTTATCTGTAAACAGGGAATATGTTCCTCACACTACAATTAGAAATGGATACTGAATGAAATGACATCAACAACCCTCAACATAACGTCTATGAAGCAACATATAACATCTCATTCTCAACATATTGATAGAACATATGAGAAACAAAACATGTAAACACGCCAAATAATCTTGGACAAAACCCAATATGAAATGAAAAGCTCCAGCTCTAAAGAGCAAATCACTCCTTGGTCCACTATGATAAGGTTGATTACAGATTTATAGTGTCGCAATGCTTCAATAAGCTATAACAACAATTATGAAGCTCCTAGAATACCTGCAACGTACTTTCACCATGAAAAAACCTACTGCTACACTCAGTACAGTCAAGAAATGAACTAAACCACCATACAAAGAGCCAACCTCACACACTGTGTGCAAACAATATATGACATTCCTCTAACCTCCTATCCTCAAAAAATGGAAGATTAAATGACAAATTGGAAAACCAAATGACAAAAAACCATCATATTCCACATTCTAACTATGCTTTGGCAAAACCCTACATAAGGGCAATTGCACATGTCAAATTCAGTGCTTGAATAAATCAATAAATTCAGTAAAATGAGTTTTCCAAGTCATTCTGAAATCTGCAACTTATCCTAAGACTTCCAAATAGGTCCCACACCATCCTAAGTGCTCCTCGGGCATCATCACAACCCTTTTTGCAACATAACACATTAAAACATGATGAACTCCATCTCCTTACCCCTTTTCAGCACTCAAAGAAACCTAGTCAAGCAGGTTCCGACCCAAATTTTTGGGTTAACATCAATCGCCTTGACATAAGTAAATTATCCTATTTAGATAAGGAGATATGTTTAGATCTATAGTAAATAATAATTATTGTTCAATGTTGCTTCAGCGAGTGCAAAAACTAATATTCTGTCAGACAAGCAGTACATTATTTGTGGAACAAATCTTGAGGTAGAAGTAAAACATATAATATGATTAATCATTTAATTGTATTCCAAAATTAAAGTTTCCATCATTACTTGGGTTCAATATCACTAGACTTATATCACAAACTTCTTTTCTAGCATGTCAAATAAGGGGTTTGCTGAGAGCGAAGACAGTTTATCTATAACCTTCCAAATACTAGAAGCTTTTTCTACATTCTTTATTTTTATCATCAGATATGTAAATGGGCATTATAATGGTTCTTATTCAATACACTTTTCAAAAGTTAATAATTCACAGCCTCGAAGGTGATGGATACCATCCCCAAGGATCATTCGAAACATATTCTGTCACTTGTTTCACAATCATGTAGTTTTCAAGTCCCCTGCAACACAAAATTCAACATGATATGTAATCGAATCATCTGAACCAAAATATTCATTTTAACATCCAGTATTATAATGAAATATAACAATCAAAGGGAAGTTGACAGTATAATGAAATATAATCAGGCATTGCATATACAAACCATTCTCCAAGTTCTCTACCAAAGCCACTGCGTTTGTTCCCTCCCCAAGGTGCTTGACAAAAGCATGGTTGTGAGCAATTAACCCATATGATGCCTGCCTGCAAAGACTGCAAGAAAAGAGGAAATGCATAAAAAGCAGGTTCTCAAACATAGCAAAGAGGACTTAAGTTCATTTGACTTCCAATAAAGGTCTAAAACACAGGTGAATCACATAATTTTGGTCCATCAATAACACATATACCATTTTATTTCTAGATCCAAATTGAAATGTGAACCATGGATACTCCTCTTGAAAGTTATTCACAGTAGAGAAGAAAAACTCAGGTCTTGATTAATCATCTCAACTATTAGACACAATATTTCTGGATTAGACTATGTGAGCTTTTTCCTTCAACATTTCAAATCACATTCCATGATCCATTATCAATATGAGCAAGCAAGAGAAGAGAAAAGAGAGATTGCTCATCCTGATGATAGATCATTGAGTGCAATCTGTAATGTTGATGAAAAAAAATCTCACATAATTGAATCCAGAAATTTTTTATCTAACATTATGGATTATGGAAATTTTACATCTCAACTATGTCAACTTAAATCTTAATCACCATAGCTATCTTCATATGAGATATGCTCCTCATTTTTTAGCAGCCTTTATGGTCAACCATTGCCTTTAGCATCCACTTAAGCCTGATGCTAAGAATCAGTGACACTCCTACAAATAGAGCTTTGCAAGCTGGAGAATAAGAGTGCTATAATGGTACGACACATTGTATGTCCGATTCCTGATGCAGCTAATGAAGTTGATATTTCACTGATTCATGAAAAGAACTTAAGTTGCTGAATCAGAATCGTGTATGGGTACAGGTGTGTAGGTACAGTATGCTGGCATGGCAGAATTTTTTTGTAGGGCTGAATTTTTTTTATATACAGTATTAATAATTCAAGTTACTAACTTGGAATCAGGTACGAAACATATAATTAAAGCCAAACTTACATAATTTTGCAGCCTAAGTTCAGCTATGTAAAATATACCTTTGTAGATAAAAATAAATATGAACATTGAGAAACAAAAGTATGAAAAGCTTGTACTATCTCGGTAGTTGTCTCCATGCGAATACATTCTAAGCACTATGAAGATATCATGAGACATTCGTGTGCTCTATTCTAGGGGCATCTCTGCAGTAATCTTATCAAATATTAAACGTGAACGTTGGTTCCCTTGCCCTATAATCAGCCTGTATATGTGCCTAATGTAACATAGGAAAGAACAAGACATGGTATCAAGACTCGGCAAGTCTCTGTCAAACTCACAGAGTCCCAAGCTGTGCTTCCAGCAACAAATGTTGATGGCTGAACTACGCAGAATTCATGAATCAAATAGCGAATTAGAGCCTTTGCAATTCTTCTTTTTTAGCAGAACTCACTCGAGACTCAATTAGTCTGTCCATGTGTTTTAAACAAAAACATTAAAAATAAATAATACTATTAAAATAAAAAACTTACTATCATTTAAAATTACAACTCTTAAAAGCCCTTATATAATGGAATAGTAGAAGACCCTCTTTAATTCATTTCTCTGGTGGGAGCGAACAGAAGACCCCCTTTCTGCAGCTGTAAACCCTGACTGTCACTGAATAATTTCTTCCAGCATTAGCTCGGCTTTGTGGAATTCTGAACATTAATTTGTAACTGTTGTTTCAGTGGTTGAAACTGTGACTCAACCAGTGATAAGCATTGGAAACAAAAATGCTTGTTGCTTATTCTAGCAGTTTGAGAGATTTAGAGCTTTGATTCATGACTAAGTTCAACTGTTTTGTAGCCCATTCCCATCTTGACTCATTCTACCAAGAAATTCCAAGTATAGGTATTCTTTTCACTTTTTCTTCTGTTTTTTGAACTGTTTCTTTCATTAGTTTGTCTTTGATAAATTATTCTTAAATATATACGTAAAAAAATTCATTCTCAGATGACTGCATATATGTATGTGTCTTTTAAAATATTCATCCATCTTCTAATTTTTGAACTTATTTTGCTTTCATTTTCAATTCTTCTTTAACCCAGCAAAACTCAGAAACTTAAAAAATTCTAAAAATTTTAAAAAGAAAAACAATAATATTTATGCAAAATACAACTACAAAGCGTATCAAATTAGTTTAGCAATGGTTTGGGAGCAATGCCCCTAGTAGGGTGTACAGGGTGGGATCAAGAGGTGGAGCATTGCCATGAAGGCCAATTGAAGATGTTCGAAACAGCACAAACCTTCACAATGCACACCATTGTCATAATTTTCAAAAATGCAAAAAGCTGTGTATTTTCACTCCAATTCACACAAGAATAGACAAATGCCAGAAAGTTGTTTTTTTTCAATGTTTATGTTGTTACACTTTTGCTGCATAAGGTTACTTATTCTTTGTCCAGCAAGTTTTTGCACAAACTCACCGAGTTTCAACAAGTACTTGCTAGGTTTGCAGACTATGAGTCACCAAAAACTTGGCCAACAAGGATGTCAAGTTTTTCTTGGGAATTTTGAGCTACCCAAAAATCTAACGAGTACTCGACTCACCAAGTATTCAGTGAATTTGTATATCATGGTCTTAAGTACTTGTATGTATTCTCAGTCATGATGGTGCTCCACAAAATCTCTTTTAAAGAGATTTGAAGTAAAAAAGATTCAAAATAAGAGGAAGTAAAAAGAAATGGGAGCACCATTTTCCTCTCCTCCATGCTCTTTGAGGGATCAATTTTTTCCCTACTAGTTTAAGGAGTGAGTGGACACACCCCCACTTGAGTTCATGCACATACACACCCACACGTAGCCCTTGTACACCCAACCCACCCCACCCCACCCAAATGCATGCATGCACACACAAACAAGGGTGCAACTACTTCCTTTTGGACCCAATCCTCAACCTTCACTCAAGATTACTGGTTGGAAAAGGACATGCATGAGACTGCAATGTATGCAATTCCATATTTTTGGTACAATTTCCAATGTACCGTCAATGTGGTGAAGCAAGTACTTTAAAAATCACACTGGTTTTAAAATCATCTACTTGAATTTTAGTTATTAATCATGGTTTTTATTTTTTTGTCTCCTTTATCAATCAACATTGGTTGATACCTTGACTATTACGCAAAGTCACAAATCCTATACTATGGATGTAATTAGAGGTTCAATGTTGAGTCTTTGACTACCAAATTAGAGAATGTGGGTGCATTGTTTGATCAACAACATGCTATAAAAGACAGAAGGGTTGCACATTACCGTATAATGGCTGGACAAATGATGGAAACCAAACCCTTCTAAATTTCCTAGTTGCTTCCACGGTGTGTATCGTTTTCCTTAAGTCTACTCATGTTTCAGCAAACATTAACAAAGTCAAAATATTCATACGGTGTAATGGAAAAGATTGTTGTTATATTGGCCATTGAAAATATTCTCCAATTAGTCATGGTCAACATTGAAAAATAATAACTTTGGTAAAGCTACTTATGGAGAGTTAGCTATTTTTGGTACCCATTGTGAAATGCATTGCCTCACTTTAATGCTAGAAGATCTCCATAAATTAAATTTCATTAAACCTCTTTTCCAGGGAGTAACATATGGAAATATATTTATAGCCATGCTTCAATCACAGCAAGAAAGGGGCTTGTACAACCAAGTGCCACTCAAAATGCCAATATTTTCATAACTTTACAATTCATGCTCAAGGCAATGGGTTTTCTCAAAAGAATATTTGTTAGTGAGAAGTGAAAATCATTAGATTATGTAAATAAGACAGTTGGCATGGATATTTCTAACTAGGTCTTTTAGGAGGAAAATTTAAGAATGAATGCAAAGGAGATCATAAACATGAGTGATGGTTATTTTACTTTTCAATTTTTGACTTCTTTTTTAGCTAGTTAAATTTCATTTTTATCATCTCACTTCTTAGCTATGCATACAAGAGGATGTACAAGGCCAAGATGCCATTAGAGTGTTACAAAAACACAGAAAGTGACTACTTTACTGTATTGCACATCATAGACTGAATTCAGCATCATCGGCTCCACAAGGCATAGATTCAACTAGTTATTGCTTGAACCTGAAATTGTAATTTGATAGAAAAGAAGCAGTCTTAATATACGTAAAGACCTTGTGGTACAGAACTAAACTAAGACAGTCTACAGGTTAGCCATCATGAGAGTGATAGTAAACTTCAAATGATAGTGGTATCAAAAGAGATATCATAGTGTTCTATGAAGAGTATCCTATGCATCACAGTGTTCTATGAATAGCCATGGATATGATAGTCATCAAGTTTTTATCTATGAAATGTCATTCATAGTCTATTGAGACTACAGTATGTGGAGCTCATAATCACAAATGATAGTCATGTCAAATAAACCCAAGTCAACTGACCTACAAGAAGATAATCATCTAATATGGATGGTGATGATGATATTTTTGATGACCCACATGATATTTGATCAATGATCAATGATGGCTGATTGTTGATACTTGACATTATTATTTTTTAATACATACATACATATATATAAGCCCCCACCCACCCCTGCAGAGAAAATATAGTTGCCTGGGTTCACTCCGTCTCCTCGACTGTGAGTTCGGCCTGGCAGCACCCACCTTTATATATATAAAGAGAGAGAGAGAGAGAGAGAGAGAGAGAGAGAGAGTCGCTGTTGAATCTAGATTGACAACCTTCAAAACCAGCTAGGAAAAAAAAAATGGTGAGAATGAGCTGTGTTGAAAAAATGAGGTGAAATGACAAAAAGAAGGAAAGGTAGGGCAAAATTAAGGTTGGAAGGCAGTTTTAATTTTTAAATGTTTTTTTTTTTACTTGTGGTGCCCTTTTTTGGACACCCATGGCGTCGGAAACACTCAGGATCACCTGGGTTTGGCTCAGGTTTGCCCAGTGTCCGGCTCGGGTTCACCTAGCATTCGGCTCGGGCGCTGGGTTCAAACCCAAGGTGAACACAGGGCCAAACCCAAACCCGATTCCAACCTCCGAGGGATTCTAGTGGCTAGCCTCCCAGGGACAACTCCAGTATCAGAGATTAGATTGAGAATACATATCATGACATTCAATTTTACTAATATTTGACTATTAATATGGTGGTGTATTTTACTACATTATTTTACTATTAATATGGTGGTATATTTTGAATTTAATTACTACTCCAAATATGTATATATTTTTTATTTTTATATGTTATTGTATTGACGAACTCAAACCCCAAAAAAATTCAACTGAACCCGCAAACCAAACCATCAAACCTGAACCGGAACTGGTAACTTAAGAAATATTTCAGAACTAGATTCTTTATTTTATTGATACTGTATAGTGCTAACATGGCACTAGTTAATCTCATCAGAAATTTCACCACAATTAATACTAGCATTTAATGCCAAGTAAATCAGGAGAGAGGAAATGAAAAAATGTATTTTTAGAACTCCAAGACGTTCATAAGAAATATGATAACAATGTCACAGTGGTTGTTGTCCCCCTATGGGAATGACCTTTTCAATCGAGACAATCAGAAGTTAATTTTAAACTTGGTATCTACTTTTTCAAAAACTGAATGCTTAGTGGCATCCAAAAATAGATCTGATATCAAATATTGTTCATACATGGTTTTATAGTGTTTGGACTTCATAATATATGGCACTCATTAACTCCATTGCCCAATGGATAAGTTATTGAACTGAAATTTTGTTTCATAGAGAATACTCACACATCATCAAGTGACCTAAGCAATCAAATCATCACTTCAAGTTGGTCAAAATTGAATAGGGAAGCCTAATTATGCACCTAAAGACATAAAAGGGTTCTCTTATGCCATTATTAGTCATTGCACATTATTCAATTTTAGAATAATATGTTATGAACGTGCGAATGTCAGTTATTATTATCCTTTGCAAATGGTTAGATTTATTTAATTCTTTTCCAAATTAATAAACTATAAAAGTGTTTATTATTAGCTTTTGCACATGATTATATTTATTTAGTTCTTTTTGGAATGATGATTACAAAAGTGTAAAAAGATATCTTATTTGTGAATCGTGCACAAATGTTACTTAGCTAAAATAGGTGGAAAAGGAAAACAAAATCTCAACTATTTGAAAAAGCAAAAGTGAGAATAGAAGGATTAAAATTAGGAAAGCAGATTTAGCTTTAGAACTTGAAGTGTTGTGCAAGTTTCTTAGTTGCTTTTCAAAAACTTCATTAATAAGTGCTATGCACATTGTAAGGGGACCTTTTGAGAAGAATCTATTTTTCTAATGAACTTGTTTTAATAGCTTTTTAAAAATAAGTATTTTATTTATATGCTTTACTAAAATTCAACTCTTGTCAATTGTTCAAAGTGTGCAAATCAGTGTGAGTAATGACTGTGTTAACATAGACACAATCTTGTTATTCAAACTGTGTACACACCTTCCTATTCATTGTTTAGCTTTGTTTAAGATTTTAGAGGTTATAGAAAAATAATTGATAAATTGACTGGGTTGATTGATTATGAGAAGGTAAATGCTCTCAGCTATTCTCCTTCTTTAATCTATGAAAGCTCATAAATTTGTGTTTATTTCAGAAATCGGTGGTTTGTTTGTGTGCACCAACTCCAGTTCTCTTCACTCTATCCAGAAATTTGTGCATTTTTTTGTGTTTCCGGAAAATCTTCGGATGAGGTGTTTAGAGTTTGCTTCAGCCTATGTCTTCTTCAAAGGCACAAAAAAAATTGCAGTGCATGTTTTGTTTTCTGTATTGTAAGAGTTACACAGTTTTATTTATTTTATTGTATAAGTGAGCAACCCCTTTCAACCCAAGGGAAATCGTATTGTTTGTAGTGATCTTTCCACACAGCCGATGGAAATTTTCACTGTCCATTGGGTGAATCACATACCATTTTTTTGAAAGAAAGAGGTGAGAATCTTAAACGATAAAACTCAGTGGTCAATAATGATATCATTATTTTTTCTTAGATCAAATTGAATCTGTATTCAATTTTCTTATCTTAGGCTGCTTTATTTTTTTTTAATCTTAGGCTGCTCTCCAAAAGTTGGAATATGTTGGTCATTGTTTCTCTATAGATTAAATCTGAACAAGGAAACATGATATTTTGAAGGTCAAGTTAAATCTGTTTTGATCAAACCTCATCTATGCAGATCAAACTAAATTTAGGATACATTAAAGAACATATAGATCATTGCTACTTTTTTTTTAAATATAGGAACTTCCATTGCATTAGCTTCATTATTGCATTCCAATCTTCTCAATGCTTACAACTTCTGTATTTTTCTGGAACAAATAAACACAAATTCACTTGCAGTCGGTTTCACCTTATCACAATTACACATAAATGACATAATTTCAATAGGCATGCATCAAGTTAAATTACAGTCGCATCCTGCAAAGGACACTCTTAAGTATTACTAGTTTACCTCTGTAACACGCTGGCACAGGTCAGCATCCTTGGAGAGAACAGCACCACCTAAGCCATACCTGAGAAGAAAGGAATCAGCACAAAAAGGCAATTCATATTATTCCATGTTCTGAGTCTGCAGCTACTTTGCATCCAGCAAACATGATTTTAACTTACATGTTATCTGCTTCACTTCACTAACTTCTTCTCAAATTTTATTTCAGAATACAATTTGCAGAGATTTATGGAGTGTATAAAAGAAAATTGCAAAAATAAAATATAGTACAATAGGAAAACATACTCTGTATCATTTGCAAGATCTATGGCTTCATCTTCAGTTTTAAAAGTGGTGAAACATAACACTGGTCCAAAAACCTCCTCCTTCCAAATTCGCATTGATGGATTCACACTTAAAACTGTCGGTTCAATATAATACCCTTTCTTCAAGTGCTGCCATATTGAATCACAGGGAGTCAGCCCATGTTAGATACACAGTAACAGTAGAGAGAATATGGCATTCAACAAACTTACTTCCGGATGCTTGCCTCCACAAAGTACAGTAGCTCCTTCATCTTTTGCCGCAGAGATGAGCCCAAAAATTTTCTTGTACTGGAAGGAAGAATGAGAAAATAAGTTCAGTTGATTATGTGTCAATGCCTTCTTAGACTGCCAGTGATACTCTCTTAACAGCAACCTTATCTTTGTGTCATAAAATAATTCTGCCAATCTCATAAAAAATAAGTGCAGGGAAACAGACTCCCGCTTGCACCATAGAAATATCAAAACATGCATCCACAAAAGTTAAAACAAACAAACAAAACAGAAAACCAAACACAAATGATCTGTATATGGCATCTGCAACCAACGAGATCACAGTAAGGAGATGTTTACTCATCACAAATAAATATAGACTCAAACACCTAAATTGAATAGCTATGTTACTGGGTTTGCCCATTTCTAGGGACATATCCATATGAAACCAGACCGGGTACAAGTCTCAAGTCCAGTCTATTGCATACACCCAGGGTATGTACACAAGACAGTGGGTTCAACCTGGGTACATCTCATACATAACTGGGACGAACACAATCCTGTGTACAAGCTACAAACCTTGGGCATATCCAGGGAAAACCCTAGAAAAAAAAAAAAAAAAAAAATTCTTTTAAAAACAAACTTTTAGGACCAGTTCATTGTAGTTAAGCTCTGTAAACTTTCTTCTCATAAATGTCCATGATAGGATTTTGTTAATGCATTAACTTCTTTTGAACATATGAAAGCCAAGCAATTTTTATGACAAATTTTTCCATCATACATTTTAAACTTGTATCTATAAATGCTGTTGGAATCGATCTTTCACAGTTTGCACATTAGGCTCCAGATTCTCATGTTCATTCAACGACAATAACGCTTGATATGCAATCAGAGGGCATGTAAAGATTTGACAATATACTTGAATGGCAACTATACTTAGGCCTCTATGTGGGAAATGGTGAACAGTGAATGCATTGTCTATTTTGTCAGAATTAAGGTGCCATTTATCTTGCAATCCTATGTATTATTCATGTATCTCCAACACTTTTGGAAAGTGTCCTTGGACACCTAGGGTGCAATTGAAATTAAATTGTAATTTCGATTCTCTCAAAATCTTGATTAACAGTGGCCATTACAGTTGACTTTTGGATCATTATATGCTTTTTCCCAATTCTAGGCACTAGGATTGAGTGGGAATATTGTATGACGAGATGGGTCCCACATGAGTAGGCTATTCCACATTTAGCATTACACTTTGGAGTAGAGTCATTAGGAGTTATAAAACCTAGGATGCTTCTGCAGTTACTGTAATGGTCCCGACCTAACAGCGGAGAAACAGAAAACTGGAGAATGAAATGGTCTTACACCTGTAAGACTTAACCATTTCATTACATCAATTATCTCCGATAGTCAAGAAGATAGCCAACCCGAAGTCATCGGAACTAGTTAAGAGATCAATTCTCTTCCTTGATTTGGTGCAATCTCCTCTAAGGCATGGGTAAGGATTCGTTAAAATAATTAACAACATATTGAAGAAGCGGTTTAGACATACAGTTGGTTAAAGGAAACATCTCTTCCCAAAGACCACCACCACCGTAAGCAAAGACAACTCTTGACACCCGATGGAAAAGTATAAAGCAACAACACCTTGCAATAAAGGAGGGGCATTAAAAGAGTACCAACTTCAGATTCAGATATTAACAACCAGCCTAGATATCTATCTAAATAGTGTGGTATGAAATATAATGCATTATGTCTTGGCTGAGTCATTATTGAAGAATATTATGTTGCTACAGTTATATCTGTTCCTATATTGCTGTTCTTGTTATAATTCTGTCTATAGAATAGATATAATGATTCCTCTAAAGCTTCATCCAATCTGCCATCCGGTTATGGAGGGGATATGTGGGCATATAAGGAAAGCAAGTAGCCGGTTAGTCCATTCAAGTTGAGTTGGGAGGCCAAATGATGGATGTAATTCCGTGCCCCCAGACTTGATGGATAGGCTCAAGGCACCTTGTATGATCTCCCGTGGGCTTCATAACGTGGATGAGTCATTGGGTAAAGCCTCAAATGAATCCCACATATACGATATGACTATTATGATGGTGAATAGACGTAATGTCCCATTTTAGGACTATTAGCCCTTATGAGACAATTACCTTAACTTAGTCCTCTTAGTAATCAATCTATGACAATGAGATCAATTAATGGATGTTTTGTTTATTCAATCCACTGTGATTTCTGATATAATATACAAATGTATAAAAAATTAATAGCAATATCTGACTATACAATTATGGATATGCTTTGAATATAATTTACTTATCCCTTAGGATGAGGCTATTACACTGTTGTGCCTGATATAAATATCGATATATTCATGCAAAAAAAATATATATCCTTGAGCAAGATATTGCTGGCTTTGATCTGCAACTTATAATAAAGTTGGCGTCTCTAAATGATCTGTCAATACGTGCAATTACTGTCTTTCTTGCATTGGCTGCTATGTCTGATTTTCAGATGACATAAGCAGATAATAAATTTGATACCACTGGAGGGTGATAGGGTTATAAATTAAGATATAAACTTCTATGATGATCCCTTCTGAAATAGAATTGAGTATCCTTTTATAGAATGTGCTTAGGATGATAAATTACATTACCAAGGGTCATGTCCTATGACCTTTCATTATTGATGCCTTCCTTACTTAGCATAATGAGTATTGACTTAATCACATCTTCTTATTATGCTTAACTGCGCCATTCCTTAATGAATTCCAACCGCTGCATATAGACTCAATCTGAATTAACAATTAGTCTTCTTTAATTGCTACACCAAGACATCACACTCTTCATCATAGTAATCACCGATAATGTTGAGATGATTCAATCTTTGACCAACATAATATTGGAAGACAGTCAACGATTTATTGGTAGCGGATGATGACGATCTTTGAATATCATCACCTAGATGGTCTCATTTTGGGTTAAGAGTCTCGTACTATCGTAGTTGGACAAGATTGGGATAAGTTTGACGAGTGCAACTGGGAAGCAGTCATGCTTATCAAACTTTCAGTTACTAATGATCGGCTACCTCAAGTGCCATTCGGCAAGATAGCTGCAGAGATCTGGACTGTTTTGAAGGATCTTCATGAGACATCAAACAAGAGTTGTGCATTCTTTTTGAAGAACCAGCTATTTTCTATCATGATGGATGAGCATATGTCCTTACAAGAGCATCTGATGAAGATTAAGGACATTCGAGATCAGTGGAAGCAATTGGTCGGAAAATGCAAGAAGAGGATATGGTAGTCATCACCCTAAAATGTCTACCTAAATCCTATGAGCACTTTATAGAAACTCTCAACATTACTTCAACTAATGTTGACTTAAAGTTTCCAAAGTTGTGAACCAAACTTCTGCAGCAGGATCGTTGGAAACAACAGTTTGGTAGCAGTGCCACTTCATCCTCTACAGAATAAGCCTTCGTAGCCAAATCCTTTCACAAGGATAAAGAAAAATCTTAGTCCTCTCAACAAAAAGGCCCCAGTCAGTCTCAAGATAGCTCAAAGAAGAAGAAAGTTCAATGTAATTACTGCCACAAATATGGTCACTCGATAAGGACTGTCGGAATTGTTTGGCATTTGAACGGTGGAAGTAGGGAGGCTCTTAGCCTAAGGCCAATGTCGCAGAGCACTCAGAGCAAAAAGAATCTGCATTTTATGCTTTCATGGCAAAAAGACCTACTGATCATGTGAAGTCTTCTGCTTTGTACATAGACTCCAGTGAATCTCGACACTTCACTCATCGGCATGATTGGTTCACAGACTCCTCACCTTTCACTGATTCAATCATTTTTGGAGGAGATGAAGAGTATATTGTTGTCGAGAAGGGTAACATTCAAATTCAGTCTGGTGGGAGGAATCTCATTTTCCTCAATGTATACTAGATTCCAGGTATAGTACTAAACCTTCTCTCCGTGAGCCAAATTATGCGGCACTCTCCTCAACTTGATGTGGTATTCAGTTCACAAAAGTGTTCGATTGTTGATCATGCGAATCGCACTACCATGGCTGTTGGCATTGAGAATCATGGTCTATACAGACTTGTGGATACAAGTGATTCTCTGGAGCATGCTTTTGCAGCTAAATCATCTTCTATCAACAATCTTTGACATCAACCAATACAGCCACCTGAACATTCATTATCTTGCTTAGCTTGTTCAGGAAAATTTAGTTCATGGCTTACCTAAGATTCAAACTCGAAATCAGCGAGTTTGTGGAGCTTATCAAGTTGGGAAGCGGCACAGGACACCATTCAAGGATGGTGACTCATGGCGAGCCTCCAAGATACTACAGTTGGTTCACGCTAATGTATGTGGACGAATGAATAATCCATGTTACTAGTTCCAAGTACTTCTTGCTTTTTGTACATGATTTCAGTCGTAAAATGTGGGTGTACTTTCTTAGACAGATCAGATGTGTATACTGTATTTCAGAAGTTTAAGGGCTTAGTAGAGAAAGGGTCTAGCTATCCCATAGTCACTCTCAGGTCCGATAATGGGGGGGAGTTTTGTTCTACTACTTTCTCCAACTTTTGTGATACTCATGGCATCAAACGGCAGTTAACCACACCATACACCCCTCAATAGAATGGTGTTGTTGAGCAGCGCAACCACATAATCACCAAGATGACCTGGTCAATGTTGGAACAGAAAAGAGTGTTCCCAAGAAATTTTCGGCAGAAGCAGTTTACACCACAGTCTATCTCCTTAATTGGTCTCCCACACAAGTTGTTTAAGGGGAAGACTCCTGAGGAAGCCTAGACTGGTCGCAAACCTAGGATCAGTCATCTGAAAGTCTTTGGCTCTTTAGCATATGTTTGGATTCCAAATGCCAAGTTCTCCAAGTTGGATTGCAAGAGTCAGAAACTTATGTTCACAAGGTATAGTGACAACCACAAGGCTTACCGGTTGATTGATGTAGACATTGATTGTCTCATCTTCACTCACGGTGTTGTCTTTGATGAAGAACAAGGACCTTTTCAGCTATCCTCGTCTGTGCAAAATTCTAAGGATCAACCTTTGAAGGCTACTGATT
This sequence comes from Cryptomeria japonica, assembly GCF_030272615.1. Classification (NCBI taxonomy): domain Eukaryota; kingdom Viridiplantae; phylum Streptophyta; class Pinopsida; order Cupressales; family Cupressaceae; genus Cryptomeria; species Cryptomeria japonica. Next base: position 419,701,116 of record NC_081411.1, on the reverse strand, counting down.
TGGGTGTCCATCTTCCATTAGGTTCACTAATGGGAGGGACGATGCAGAATCTAAATTTGATGATGCTCAACCTGAATTTTCTCCAGATGATGTTGATCTTCCACCTGTTGAACCTGTTCTAGATCCAATTCCAATTATTCCTCCTGCATCTGATGTTGGTTCTTCTTGGTTTACTATTTTCTCTTGGAGAATTTGGGAGCTTTGGCTTTCAGCAGGTTTGAGGACGGAAACCCGTGAGCTTGGAGGCAATGGATGGAAACCCATTGTCTGTAGGAGATATCATTCAGGTATCTCACATGTGTTTCATATTCTGGAAAATGAAGGTACTGTTGTTGTAAGTCTGGAGATTCAGTCAGTGCTTGCATTCAGGTAACATTATTGTGCACAAGCTTTCCATATTTCAGTTTAAGTTGCAATTGGAATATTTTATCAGATTTGTGGGAGTGACCAGAGAGGTTTACTAGATAAGTGTTAGCTGTTCATACACATTGCTGGCCATACTATACCAGCTGGGCCGTACTTCAGTGCTGGAGGCTTTACCTTAGCTTAGCCATCTTGGTCAGTGGGCTCGTGTTGATTTTAATTGAAGTTTGCCAATATTATGGGGAGGTTTTAGAGGACATCTTCCATTGTTGCTGGAGATACCGCTGGTGGAGGCCGTACAGCTTGACAGGGCCGTAATTGATTGCTGGAGCTGAAACCCCATTACTGGCCATCCAAATATATAACAGCCACGTTCCTCTTTGCTGGAGATCAGACCTGGGGGTGCTTGCGCAGTGATTGAAGGGTCATTAGTCACTTCTTAAAGCTATTTTCTGAGAATTGTTGCTGAACCAATGCTGGTCTAAGCATGGATTGCACACAGGGTTATGAAGTAATGATTATGATTATTAAAAGTATTTAATGACTGCACTAATGGGTATGTTATTTTCTGATTTCCATGTATTTCCTTGATGAAACTAAATAGCTTGGGTTGGTTAATCAGATTTGTAATCTCAGATATAGCTGTGCTGATTACTTAATCATTTACAGTTACTAGACTCTAGCTGAAACTGGATATAAGTATTTATTATCATTGTGGAAACATTGCAAATAAACCCCATCAAACAAATTTAAAAACAAAATCAAGCCAGGGAACTGTGAATTACAGTGCTTGAATGTATGCCAACTGTTTGACATAATTCCTCAGTAATATAGAAGAAGGGAAAGTGCAAAAATTTAGTGGCAAACAGGGGTGGGACTCTTAAATTAATTTAATTGATTCCCTTACTACCTAACTTTAGCCTATGAAATAAAAAAGGCTAAGTGGTCACTTGCGACTACTCCTTGGAAGGGACATTACACTTTGGCTGTGATTCCAGCAGTTCAATATTCATATCAGCACTTGTATCAGCAATGTTTTATGTATCACCAGTTATTTAATAATAATATTGCATATGCACTAACATTTTATTGCTTTGGATGGTCATACCATCAAAAGCTTTCCTGTTTATGCACTTTATTTGTAACATTGGATGGTAGTATGGCCAATGATTTTCTTAAGTTTATTGTTGATACTTACCCCAATGAATAAGTGGTTTTTTGTACTCGCCCATGGCTAGATAAGTGGCAAGAGCTTTGGTTATTTCTCAGTATTTGCATAATCTTTCCCCTTACTAGTAGATGTTCCCAAAGTTGTTATTTACTTTTAGTTTGTATAAACTTTGCCATTGAATATGCAGATGTGCCCCTTCAGTTGCCACTAGGCAAGTGGAAGATGAAATTTTATTTCCAGTAATGTATATGCATCCCACTAAATAAGTGGTTTGGTCCGCTAGCTACTTCATGCTTTCCTTTTAGCAGTTTGCTTTTAGTTAATTGTAATCTAAAACATCGTATGCTCTCACCTTGCCCTTACTAGGATCTGGGTGATCAGAAAGTGAAAAATAAGTTGTGCATTTTAATTCAATTGAAAGATAATGTGTTTTCAAAAAAATTGCGGGTGGTTATTACATGTCTTTATGTAATTGGTTACTATTTGTAAATTTTGTTGTGTTCCATGGAGACATGTCCCCTCCAAAAAAAACTCGTGTTCCCTACAGAGGGACGTTTCCGAGGCTTGGGCACTTGGGGGAAACATCCCCCCACAACACCACCACTTCCGCCACCTCTACCACCTTTATCGGGGATTGCAACCATTAACTTTGTGAAAACTAGTTGCACTTTCATGGGGGCACTCACAACAATGTTATATTGTAGATTTTGCCTTGAAGATTTCAATTCACCTCTATTTTTATATCAGCACCGCCCCCCCACCACCGCTCTGCCGCCATCCCCTCACAATCCCCAAATTTAGGCCCTTGGTCCCCCAATCCCCATAACTCGTCTCCATGTTCCCCTATCCCCCATCAGGAAACTCCGTGGAACATTGAAATTTTGTGATCCAGTGCTCGTTCTAAGCTATATTTGTAAACTAATTACAATGTGTGTTTGTGTATAACGTTTTGACCCGGAGCTGTGAACCAATGAGGTCAGCAATAGAGGCCTTATCCCCATTTAAACATTCAACAATAGCAAAAACAACAACACCACAACTTAACCATTAGAGCATGCCAATGCTGATATATATATATATATACACACACACACACACATGTATACATGTATGTATATATATATATATACATGTATATGTATATATATATATATACATGTATATGTATATATACATGTACATATACATGCACGTATATATATACACATGTACATATACATGCACGTATATATGTATATGTATATGTATATGTATATATATGTATACATATATATACATATACATATACATATATACATGTATATACATGTATATATATATACCTACATGTATATACATGTACATACATGTATATATATACATGTACATTTATGTATATATATATACATGCACGTATACATGCACGTACATATATACATGTATGTATATACATGCACGTATATATACATGTACATATGCATGCACATATATATATATATGTATGTATGTGCATACATATATTTATATATACATGTATGTATGTAAAGATACATATGTAGATATATGTATGTATACATAGGTACATAAATGTATGCAATGTATGTATGTATGTACACACATGTATGTGTATGTGTATGTGTATGTGTATGTGTGTGTGTGTGTGTGTGTGTGTGTGTGTCTGTGTGTGTGTGTGTGTGTCTGTGTGTGTGTGTGTATGTGTAACTAATTCCAATAACCAAAATCAAAAGACAAATCTGTTGAGCCAAATAAAGGCTAATTGCTTATGAGCTAGCTTTAAATCCATCCAAACGAAACAGAAATGATCATAAAGAAACATTAAGCTTGAACCTCTCCATTCTTACCTGTCCTTCACTAACAACAGGTCCCAGACGGCAATCTTTTTCCAACGGGTCGCATATTTTGATGTTTTTAGTCCAATTCACAAGTTTTTCAATGAACTCCTTTGCAATACTCTCCTGCAAACAAGCAAATTTTGTCATCAATGAGCATCATTGAACTTATCACCCAATAATAAACCTAAAGTCTGTTACACTACAGTACTCCTACACAATGAACACATTACACAGATTATTAAATAGTAAAATCATTAATGACCACAAAAGACCCAAATCAAATGGACATATCATGCAAAGATAAGTCATGGAGTAATTTTAGTTGAGCATTTACTCTGACCATGAATGTGATTAATGATTTAAGAATCAACCTCATTAATTCCCACTAGTACATGAACGAGTCTGATTGGAATTAGATGCACAAATTTGTTAGCAATTGGCACGATGTTAAAGATTAATCTTGTTGCACCCTCCAATCAAATGTTTAATGCAGTTGCACAATGATAATTATGTCAAAGTATTCCTTTCTTACATCCTTTGATGCTTTATAATAATGCCTTTGTCTAGATTTAAAAAAGAACCATTTGTTTTCCCCTTGTGACTATTATAGGAGTGTGTTAGGAGCCTACCTGTTTTTTACTCTGTAGATTATTGTTGGACTATGCAAGCACTAGCACCCTCGAAGAAAGTTTCTAGAAAATTGAAAGAATTTCCCGGCTCATTCTCCAGAGTCCCTTATAAGATATGCATGTTTGTCAAATTTAGTTTATCTATGGAGTTTATAATATTTTATTAAATTAATCCATGTAATGGGTCACAGTTTTAGTACTGAAGATTTCTCCATAAGAACATTTCTTTATCATAAAACTAAGTGTATGCATGTCTCCAAATCGTTATATGGACTTTTAGTCTGTTTTGGCATTCTGGGGTCTTGCTTCTAGTGTATGCTATCAGAAACGTACAAGATTTATTTGTGCATCAGTTTATGCTAAGTGGAACATCCTTGAATGGGGGAGTGGAGGTATTATGAGGATATTATAGTGTCAAAGGAAGGTAATGCCTCGTATTCAAACAAAAGGAATTATCTCTCATGAAGGTACCCCTAATGTGCCTTAACACAGATTTTCCTCGAACTCCTTTAACAGCTTTCAAATACACAATTGATCTAGACTTATGGAGCCTGCTAGTTAACTATAATCTATAATTGATGGGTGGGCATAGATGTCATGCAAAGAAAAGCAAGGATGCATATATTTTTTTATTATTTTTTGTGGAATAAGGATGCATAAGTAGTCAAAGTACAATGCCTTTAGTTATGTTTGATAATATTGGTTATCCAGCAATGTAATAATTGTCCAAATTAAGTTTGTTGTCACTCTCAGGTAGTTATATGTGTCAGTTTGTTCATGGTTGTGTTCCTCTTGGCCACCATCAGGTCCTTTAAATATGTTGTGTACCGTCAAGGAAGGTAGTATGATAGAGTCAGATCAATTGTAATCCTTGGCCGACCATCTCTAGTCTTCTTCTCTGTAATAACTTCATGTGTGAACAAAGATATATTTTACTCCTGCATCTAGTATGCATTGACATCTTTATTGTTACTTACTGTATTTAATTTATCAGATATAGCAGTAAACAGCATATATTTTTCATAGCATGAACCTTTAAATTGTTGTTATTTATGTACACATAAGGGTAGTGTTGACGTGGATGAAATCGCATTACTGCAAACTCCATACGGCCAACGCAGTAAAGAATAAACTCACTGAGTATCCTACCCTCTCTTGGAATAAGGGAATCCCTAATGCTATTTTCTACGTTTTGATCAAAGGGGATAACCTCAAGGTTTCTTTTGTCAGGTCTTGACTGCGGGATCTCTCAATGGCTTGATGTGTTTATGCTGGAAACACAAGGGGACTTACGTTTAATTGGCAATTCTATGTATAAATTCCCGGGGACCTTTTACGGTTTTCCTTCAGGTGATGTTGGTTAATTTGAAGCTGATTTAGCAGGACTGCAGACTTCTAAAAAAAGATAAAATAGGGAGAAAAGAAAGGAAGGATAGGGAGAGAGATGAACTGAAAATTCTAACTAGGACAGCAGATTCAATCAAGCAGACAGACACCTCCAGGAAACTAAATTAGGCATCAACAGTCATTCAGACGCAATGTTTGCATAAACTTAGTGCAATTTTCAAAGGAGAAACCAGATTTTCACATTACCAAATACGATATTAGAACTTCTACATTCATGATATATATATTTGATAATCGAACTGAATCATAAAATAGTCCAGATTAACCATGCGGAAAGGAAAAACAATCAGCTATCCTCTAATGGTATGGACTGTGAAGGCTCTATCAGATGCTTGATTAAAAAAACTGCTGTGCAAAATGAATAGACATAATTAAAAAAGCTTTCAAAATTAAGTGAAGAAGGAGACCATGCACTCACAAGGAGACTTTGAAAATAGTTTTAATCCATTGTATTAATTCCTGCAAATTCCTTCAGAGCTTTCGCAACAATCCAAGAACTTCTTACAAAATGAGGGAAAACCAGTCCCTTAAATAGGCCTCAAAAAAAGCTGAATGGCCTGGATTAAATCTTCATAAGTGGCCCAGATTCATCTATAAAGCAGGGCTGCCCATACCCATAAATGGGAGGCAAATATCAACAACCACCCCCAAAGGGAGTAATAACTACCAAAAAAGGATAATTACAACAATTGGAATAATCAAAAAAAAGGTGTATAAAAGTTTTACAATTTGTTGACCAGAAGTCAACTGTCACCTTTTTGGGACAAAAGTGCACTTTTAAGATTTGGAGGGAAAAAAGCACTTTTGAGAAACTACTTTCTCTATTTTGGTTTCACATTCTTTCTTTAGAAACTGGTCCTCGTCATGCAGGTATTCCCGCCATAAATCACGACCTGCCGCTCGTTCCTTGCGAACATATTCCTGAAACTTGATACATAACTGGAAGAGGAGGCTAAAAGGTGGCATGGGAGGGTGGCGAATTTTGTACTGCATGCCCTCAAGATACTGGTCCACGTGCCCTAAACCGTCCTTCCAGCTGGAGCGATTACGCTCGAAGCACAATATGTCTGAATGGAACTGACCAGCAAAACTCAAGTCTTCAACGGAATAAGAAACCTTATCTGCTCCCAACCTTTCTTCCCAATCCGGCCGGATTACACTGTCGGATAGGTCATTTATCCACCCCGAAACCATTGATCGAAGGATGGTCTTGCCTAGTTCTTGCATGTTCCCCAGAATTGCCTCACATGCGTCCTTTTCTTTGTCAATAATTTCCTGGGCGTCGTTCTTCATGGTGACGGTCCAGTACCATTCCTTGAGAACACTGATGCCATGGGGATCTAGGATGTCAGGCAGTGTGGGAATCTGTGTATGCGTCCAGAAAAGAGCTCTTATGAGGGGAAGGGTAGAGGCCGCTACCTCGTGCATGTGAAGGGATTCCCTCTTTACCTCCAACAGTCTGACTAGAGTGAGCTCTCGATGGAGAGCCATTTCCTTTACATCTCTAAGGATCTGTTCTCCCTTTTTCTTGATGTCCTGCATCCATTCCTTGACGGCCTTTGCGGTATCCCGAATTCCTTCAAATTCAGTGGTGGTCCTTTGTGCCAATGCTATTGGGGGAATATGGGATTCAGAGGGGTTGTGTAATGGCCGTAGGAGCTTATCGATGTATCCCTCGGCTTATTCAGCACGGGCCTGATACATATCCTTTTCGGCAGTGATTTCCTCGAGCTATCTGAGTATGTTCTGCACTGAGTCCTTAAATTCCTCCTTTTCTTGCTCTTTTGTAGCTCGTCCGATGGGGACAGTCGTAATGCTATAATCTGCCAGTGTTATTTGATCTGTTGGCTTGTCGACGGGCGGGGTGGCAATATGAAGAGTGCGGTTCCTTTGCTCATCCCTGGTTACCTTAGAGTATGCTCTTGGTTTCTTCTTCCCTTTAGCTTTTGCTTGATCCATTCGTGAGAAGATGTCCTCTAGATCGATGGGTGCCTTGGCGGCGGCCCTGCGCTGAGCTCTGGCGATCAGCCACTCTTGAGGCACCGTCTGGGTTGAGGATAGGGTTAAGTTAGCACCCTGTTCTCTTATGCTCTCAACCGGCTGATCACAAATTAGCAGCGGCCCCGCCATCTGAGGGGTGAAAGAAGGAGGAAGCTCCTTGCTTGCATCTGAGTTCTCCCCTATTTCACTGAACAATTGTCTAACATCCTCTTGTGAAGGTTGCTCCTCGGTTCTCTCGAGCTCATGAATCTCATCTGTTCTTTGTTCCCCTTCGACGGTCGAGTCGTCCTTGGCTGTATTGAGGAGTAGCAATTCGTGACGGCTCTGCTGGGTAGGTTCATGCACTTCGATCCCCTGGGTGGATGGGATTTCTCCTTCCTTTATTTGGTCACCCAGCTTGGCCGACCTAGGGCCCTTTGGCTCGGTGTCCGGTATATCAGGTGCAGGAGGATCATTGGCCTCAAATGCATCGATGTTGCTCTGGGAAGGCGGAGCAGGTACGCAATCCAATTCTATGGCGTCGTCGGACGAACTGGGGTCCTTTGAAGATGAAGTGGCCTCTGGCCTCCTTATGGGAATCTTCTCCCTTCTTGTTCTTTTGGACGTCCGAGTCCCTCTACAGGCCTTAGCTTTCTTTCTTTTTTCTGGTTTCTCAGCTGATGTCCTTTCGTCTTCGGAAGACTGAGAGTCGAGACTGCCCATCAAATGGTAAGTAAACTGGACCCCCTCATGGACTAGCCTCTCGATCTGGAGATGCAACCATTGATCTGTGTATCTTGCCGGGGCTACCATAACTGCTTCGAAATCCGTGATTGGGTCTTGAGACCAATCAATGCCTGGCAAGAGGTGTCTTACTGCCTCGAATTCTCGGACTTGGAGGCAGTTCCCCGAGTCTGTGAGCTGATCCGGGACCTGACGGTATTCAAAGAGTCGCATCTGCTGCACACTCAACCTAGAATATTCCCGTCGCTTGACTTCGTAGTCATCGGAGCAATTTTTCCAATAGTCTTCAATTGACTCCTTTGCTCTGTAGCCCCTACCGTAGGCTCTCTTCGCCAAATTGTCATGATCAAAACATTTCCTTGGGAAATGTTCCTGTAGGCCATAAGAGGCTAGCTCTGTAAGGGACTCCTCTGCTAGGGTGGGGGTTCTCAATTGGACGTCATGGCTGCCTATGATCATAGGAAATGTGAATCCAGCCTGCTTGCTCTCCCGTAGTAATATGCCGGCGGGGCGTGATTGCCTTGCCACCTCCATGAGGACTGCTTTATCGGTTGGGTATCGCGGAAGTCGAAGGGGGGCACCATCGAAGCCAGCTATTCGAATGTAGGAGAACCTTGGGAACTGAATGAACCAGGCCCCATACCTCTGCACTAAGGTGGTAGCTTGCTCCGAGAGCCTTATGTGTAACCCTCCCTGCATTAGCCTGACCAGGCGCATTGTGAAGGCGTCGTTGACGCGTTCGTACTGACCAACCGCGTAAGCCAGGCTGTTCTTTTCCCTTTGAGCTATATCCTGGTAATGCAGCTGCGGGTAGCAATCATAGACCTTCACCTGACCAGGCCCATTCCCAATCTCACCTTTCATTATTAACCCTGGCAGTGGCTGGTTCTTTGCGAACATATAGACCAAATAGGAGGTCATGGTGAAGTACTTCTTCGTTTCGAGCTCAATCAACTGAGCGTGGATGTTATCACTTATGATCTGGGCCCAGTCAAACTTAGACTTTCCGGCAAAGACCTGCTCTGTAAAATAGAACATCCACTCTTCAAAGTAGTTGGACCTAGGAAGTCCCATGACTCGGCTGAGTAAGGTGACCATGTCCCCATGTTCATTATGAAAGTCACTTCTGGGGGTCTTTTTCACAATCCTAGTGTTCGGAGGCCTTTTCTCCTTGAACCATTCTTCGTTAATCAATGCCCTGCATCGGGCCGGATTCATATCATATGCCCCTTGTGCTTCGTCCATTGTTGTAGCTATGGGATTATTTGGAAAGGGGATATCAAATGCATCACCGATAGCCTCAGGGGAGAAGTCGGCGATAGTCATATTTTCCAGAAGCACTAATCTGGACTTTGGTTCGTAATGCCGAGCAGCCTCCACTACTAATTCATAGTTCTGGATTGCTGGAGGAAAACCTGTTGCTTGGGCGATGCCACTTTCCACCATTTGCCTAGGCCTGCCATATGCGTTGGGTGAGAAGACCCGATTCCTGAAGTCCTGAATATCAATGTGGCCAAGGTCGGTGTCACCAATGTTGTCCCAAACGCTCTGAACCTTCGACTCTCTTAATCCTCCCCTCTGATATTGATACTTCATTCTTTCAACTTTCCGCGGGATGTCTGATTTGGATGCTCGTGAAGTTTCGGCTGCAGCGGGTGTTTTTGATGATTCCGCCGCCGATTTAGGCATTTATCCTGATGGGAGCGGATGGCGAGAGATTACCCGACCTTGTCGCGTGAAGTGAACGGACGATCCTCCTTGTTTTCGGATTTGAGAGCTCTTTCAAATTTTGAATTGCATTCTCTCTTCAACTTTGGATTTTGACAAATTTGGAGGCTTCGGAATTTAACCTGGCTTCACTCGGCCTGCACGAAATTCGGAGCTTGGACGCTATTTGCAACCATGGAGATCTCAACCTGCTGGCAAATTTCGGAAGTCTCTGGGGTTTAGGCGGGCTGGAGATACTTTCGAAGCTGGGAACGTCTTTTGAAGCTCTTCAAAAAAACTCGGACCTGAGCGCTCACCTTGTGTGCCTTGGCAACTTTGGAATTTCGGAGTTGGGAGCGCTTTTTGAACCTCGGCAAACCTTGGAGATCCCAGAGCCCGCTCAAGCCTTGGCGAATTTGGAAGACTCGGAGGACTCGCCGTCTATGCTGAATGCCCGTCCAAACTTCGGGGTTTTGTTTTTAAAAACTTTTCGCACTTCCTCTTCGCGACTTCGGACCTGGGGTTTAACTTTGGCTTCGCGATGCGAACTTTGGCTCTGGGGTTTAAAACTTCGGCTCTTCCGTTATAAACTTCGGCTTCGCGTTTTAAGCTCGGACCTGGGGTCCGAAAAGGAGCCTCGCGTTATAAACTTTAGCTTTCCTAAAGGATCCGAAATTCGGACTCCAACGCGTTTTAACCTACTTCGCAACCTCGGACCTAAGGTCGAAAATGAGCTCCTTGCGTTTTACGAACTTCGGACCTGGGGTCCGAAAGTGAGCGCCTTAAGTGACTTCGGGTGTTTCTAAAAGATGTCGCGCTAACTTCGAACTTGGGGTCCGAGAATTGGGAACTAAACGCCTTTTCGGGCTTTCGGACCCTAAGCGCCCCTTTTTGTTTCAAAATATTGCATGATTTAAACTTCGGACCTGGGGTCCGAAAATGGTTTTTATGTGTCTTTCGGACTTTCGGACCTAATGCATCCTTTTCAGAACATTCCGCCTTCATTAAAAACTTCGGACCTGAGGTCCGAAAATCGTTTTTTTGTGATCTTGGGGGGGGGCGGAATCTGCTCTTTAGAGAATTTTGGAAACTTGCACAGAATGTCGGACCTCCCACCAGCTTCGCCAGACTCCACAAATCTGGCCTTGGGAGGCATCAAAATACCGAGGGACTCGGCCGAGCAATTTGATCCTTTAGGAGGCGAAAATCATCTCTTGCCCAAACCTTGCAAGGGTCGGGTAGCAAACTTTATGCAATCGGCCTTATAGCTCTGGCTTGGCGGGGTTCGTTAGTTCTTACCAACTTACGCCTATCCAAGGCAATCTTCAAAATTTTGGAACAAAGCCCTTGGCATTCACGCCCGAGAGCTGGACCAGTCAGGAGGACTCACTGGTCCATTACTCCAACGTCAATCAGCTTACGGATTGGTCACGAACTCGCTCGAAGAGACACGAGAAACTCTGCTTGGATCCTCAGGACAACGATCGAAAACTCAAAACAGGAAAAGGGGACCCTGTCGGCGACAGGGAGCGTGTGCAACGCACAACAGGTAGGTATGTGATGAAGTGATAAGGAAGTTTGCATGGGTATTGATGAGCTAAAACTACTGGGGGAGAAATGTTTCTTGTATCTATTGATAGGATTCCCTAGAAATCTCCAGTTAAGTTTTTAGAATTTACTGCATGAACCTTTTGTTTGTTGTTATTTCTGTACACATAAGGGTAGGTATGTGATGAAGTAATAAGGAAGTTTGCATGGCTGGTATGTGATGAAGTAATAAGGAAATTTGCATGGGTATTGATGAGCTAAGACTAGTGGGGGAGGAATGTTTCTTGTGTCTTTTGATAGGATTCCCTAGAAAACTCCAATTAAGTTTTTAGAATTTATTGAGTTTTCTCAATGGGTTAGCCACTCAACTAAAAATTTGGGAGGTAGATTGCAGTCTTAATTTTGGCATGTGGTCATCATAGCCATCTCCTCAATTTTGGCTCATTAACACCCATAAACTCCAAACACAGGGTACATTACCCTAATTAGATGAAAATAATCCAAAGCTGCAACATAAATCATAGTTTACAAACTCACTAAGTACTCACAATTTTCTTTTGGGCAAGTATGAGCCATGTTTACTCACAAGCATATTCAAGACAAAATGTCTATGAGTTTTGGCATCAAACTCACCACAGTAATACACAAGTACAACGCCAAAACTCACCAACCACTGTAAAAACTTCTTTTTAAACCCTCACTCCCACACATCTTACTCACGCAACATTTTTGCTCACCTTGAGCATCCGCAAGCAACTTGGAGAGGATCTAAAGAGAAAAATTTTAGAAATTTTGGGTTTCCAGGTTAGTTTTTTATTTTTCCACAATCATGTAAAAATTTTCAAGAATGTTAATATTAAATTTGTCAATGTTATGTACAAACTTATATGCAATGAATTTTATTTATGAAAAAATTTATTGCTGATTTATGCTAATACTTTCCTAATGAAATCGTTAAATCTTTTTTTTCCATGAGGGGTTACACACTTTACAATCTATGTTCCCAGTTCACCCAAGGAAAGCCCTAGGTTCCGGTCTAGTTCAAATCCAATTCGGGGTCCAGGTCTGGACCCTTGTGGATTTAGACTCATTGCCTGTGGGTTTGGATTGGATGAACCCGAGTGAATACGGGTCAAATTTTGCTTCCAGCCGCATCAATCTGTTGAATTTTGCTTCCAGCCACGTCAATCCATCGAATTTGGGTATTTTTAAAATTTGTTTGACTTTTTTATTAGTTCCAAGAAGTCATAGGACTTGATGTTTGTGCATTCAATAGACTACACTAAAAAAAGGCAGATGACTTATTGTGCATTCAAAATTGTGGCTCCTTGCACACAAACAAAGTGACTACAAAGAAGGGTGACAAGAAAGTGGGATGTCAACCCAAAGCATATTGACTTGGATGCTTTCAGTGCCCACTTTGCTGCACTTCATGTTGATGCTGACTATGAGCCCCCTAGTGAGCATGAGAGTGCTAGTGGCACTACTTGTGGTTCTAATTTACCACAGCATAGATCATCTAATAGACTAACATGGATGATAATGATGATGATATTTTTGATGACCCATATAATATTTCATCAATGATGGCTGATTTTTGACACTTGACATTATTATTTTTAATTTGTAACTTTAAAGTTTAACATATACCATGACATTCAAGTTTGACTAATATTTGACTATTAATATGGTGGTGTATTTTGAACTTAATTACTGCTGCAAAAACCCAAAATAACCCAACCCCTCAAAAAAAATGTCGACCGAACCTGCAAACCGAACCATCAAACCTGAACCAGAGCCCACACCCAAACCAGTAACTTGGTTTACAATTGTTAGTGTTTTGATTTGCATCTTTCTGATCAAAAAAACAAAGGAATAGATGTGCAGTAAGAACATTCTTAGAATTAGAAAGGGAAGCTCTCTATAAAATAGTAACTAACCTAAAACTAGACAATTTGTACATGCAATTTACAATCTTTACAGTAATTTTTGGGCTGATTTACTTTCATGCTAAATAAGCTTTAAATCTACAGAAAGCTAAGGCATTCTTTCAACACTCGGCAAGGGATTTTTATGCTTTTTAACTAATAAAAGATCCTACAACTTAATGCTTAGACCTTTCAATTAAAAACAGAGACTAAGCCAAGTACATGCAAATTGGATAGGATATCAGAAATACAAATTTGTGGTAAATTGAATGCAGTACTCAGAACAAAGCCACAATGTACACCTTCAAGCTCATCTACAATACAAAGTTTGCAAATTCATCAAAGCAATTAACCCTCAGCACACATTATTAGACATCTCACTACGCATTCGTAAATAGCATAGACATAGTGAATGTTACTGAGTGAATAGCAAATTCGAGATAACAATAACATTGACCACTTAATAAAGAGCAACTCCAGAAAAATACACAGGAATGAAATCTACCATAGATTGATGATACTAAGTGTAAAACTTAAAAACCATGTATTTACAATAATTATAAAGCTGCATGAAATAAATCAATAGCACTTATTCCCTAACTACAACCGCTTGCATGGTTTTGATGCTTTATTATAAATTATATGGTGCACTAATTCTAATGAAACTGCCAATTCAACTAAGAATTAGAATATTACAATTATATCTTAAAAGCTCACGTTTCTTACATCATGATGAGCCAGCTCTAAATGATTATGCTTTGATGATGTTTTTCTTTGTTCTAACCAAATCTAGCAAACCCTTTAATGAAATTCTAAAAGTTTGAATAGTCAATGAACCTTACCCTTGGTGTCTTGAATCTTTAAGTAAAAACCCTGTGGCGAAGCTCTGAAAATTCACGTTGACACTTACATTGTTAACAAAATTTTAGCAAACCCTCAAGCTTTTTGAAAGTTTAATTGCTCAGTGTACGCTCTACTTGTATATGGGCATCTCCTCGATCACTTTTTATTTCTAAATCACCTTCTCAATTTGATCACTAAAACTGAACATTGACTCTTTTATGCAACTTCATTATTCAAATTGTTCTTAAATGAATCTCCGAAGCAAAAAACACTTCTTTGTTGCAAATAAAAATCAAAATCTAGAAATTGGATTGATCAGCAAGAAATACATGCTAAATGGAAAACTTGAGAATATCAACTCTACAAATCTTCATCACTACTGCTACAAATGAAAAATCTTTATTACAATGCTTGAAATCAATCTTTGAGACTTTTCAAAAATTAGAAAATGCATTGCATGTGCTCATAAACAAAAAAAAGGAATTTCCTTATGAATAATAAATGTTGGTTTTTTTTTAATAAGCATTAATTTTGCTTCTCTCTTTCTCAACTCACTTTATTATTATTTTTAATATCAATTGCTTTTTTAAAATAATAATTACTTAACGGTTAACCAATAATAAATTGTTATCAATCAACAACTAATATTATTAAAATCATTTACTAGGCCATACCAAATAGGCGCACCTTTTAGAATTGTCAAAGACTAATAGAAAATATGTGTTATATTTTTTTAAATGCTAGGCGCACTTCTATTGGGTTCAGGCTCAGTTTTGATAAAACTTTAAAGGGCAGAAAATGCTGCACCTAAAATGATGCATAATTTCAAACTCGAGGCTGCAGTCTTTAAAGACTTCAAAGCACTTTAAAAAGTGCGCTCTCCTCCTTTAAACTTTAGCCATTTATCTTTTAAGCTGATCACCAATTGTCTCTTTTCACTAATGCTTTTAATCTGACCTTTTATTTTTTAATTTTTACCACTTATTAATAACAATAAATTGTTTGGCTTGACCCCACAATGCAACGGCAAGTTGCAAGCCGATATGGCATTCATGGTTCAAATCTCATGCAGGTAGGTGGCACAATGAAGAAGGCAATGTTCACACTGGCCGAAGCAGACAATACCTGCAGATGTGCATGGAGGTGGACAATGGTATGCACTAGAGAGAAGAAGAAAAAGTCAACAAGCAGGGGCAGGAAAGAAGATTGGAGTTAAAGACAGAGAGGAGCAGAGAGATAAGGACAGAGAAAGGAGTGATGTGGAGATGATGGACAGAGGGAGGAGTGACGTGGAGATGGTGGACAAAGGGAGGAGTGACATGGAGAAGGCACACGAAGGAATAAGGAGTTTCTAAGCAGCAAAGGAGATAGGTGGGCGGATAACTGGTGGGAAGAAAGTGTTAAGGAGGCAGTGGCAAGAGGGTAAGGAGCCAGCAGGGAGGAGTAACGGGGGGAAATGGAGAGAAGCAGAGAGATGAGGAAGGAGGGATAAGTAGCGGAGAAATAAGGAGGAAGGATAAAATAAGGAGGAGATCAAAAATTGATACAACTGGCATGGGGCTAATCCCAACATCTGAGGATGAGGTCCCTCAAAAATGTGGCCTCACTGGTTCATAGCTCCAATCAAAAGCATTTATTGATCAAAAAAAATATATATATTAATAAATTGTTAATAACTAATATTAATAAAAGTTTTTTTTTAATTTTTAAACAACAATAATAATTTTAAGATAATTAATAACTAATAACTACTTTTAATTAAAACAATTATTAATTGAAAATTAATAACTTAAATCAAATATATTAATGATAATATTAATAAATAATTAATGATAAAACTATTGATTAAAAATTAATATTATCAACAATAACTTTGATCAAAACTATCAAATAATAATCAATAATAAATTACCAATTATTACCGATAACAATTAATCAATTATTAATTAATAATCAATAATTAATACCAACGAAAAAATTACGAATATGCAGCAATTCAATAGTTTTTGGATTTTGACACAACATTCGTGTTGGCCAAAAACAACTATTTTTTATTAGGACACAATTTGCAATTCAGTAGATTTTTATTTTTTTCAACTTCAATGTTTACTCACAAATGACTATTTTTGACAACAGAGTTTCTTGTAAGGCAATCAAGTTTTGAATTGGGTACAACTAGGGTCAAAATATGTTATTTTGGTTAGATTAATTAATGTCATTGCTATTCAATTACCATATTGCATTTGAAATGGATCTAATTAATGAATTTTATTTTATTTTTTGTGTTTAAATTACTATTTTTTAACAGTTTTTTTTATTGAAAAAAGTTGTAGGTTAGATACAATTGCACCTAGCTCGGCATCACTTGATGGAAGAAGAGACCTCACTTGGAAATATGTCATAAGGGGCTGGCATCAAAAAGTGTGATTCATCTTTAATGCTCAAAGAAGCTTAATGTAGGAATCAAGCACCTCAAATACCATATCACTTGCATCCCTTGCCATGATGCAAAGCTATGTGAAAAAAGTCATAGAAGAGACAAAATTAAAGATGCAAGTAATCCTTGCATTGTTGGATGAGAAGAAAATAGAGAGGGAAAGGACACAAGTAGTTTTAGCAACAACCATTAATCTTGACATGCCAACAAAAACAAAGGTAGATATGGTAGGTATTGTGGGCTCTAGCATACAAGGCTCATTCACCTAATTCAAGCAAAGACAAATCATATTGGCCTTTTGTACCTAGAAACATATTTGGAACACAACTTTCATTGCAACATACAAGGAGGTGCACCAAGAAGCGTATAAGCCATAAGGCATGTCCAAATTTTTTATCTTACAATAGGATCACATTCAACACAGCAAAGAATTCATATTCGGAGAATGTGGTGACAACATTGACAATTGCATGTAAAGAGTACAAGGCACCCTCTCTAAGAGAGGAAGTTGTTTCAGAATACCATTGCAAATTCAAAATCAATGATGGAAGAACAAAAGAGGAAATAGTGAGAGTTTAGATGGATGGATAGATGGAAGGAATTACACCCTTGTCAATTTTTTTGTGACTTCAAATGGTGAGATGGTTTTCTTGAAGTTGATGCCTCTCAAAAAAATAAAGAATGTAAACATTTTGAGCATAATGTTGGAGCACGTTGTCATGAACATAGAGAATGTAGTGCAAGTTGCTACACACAATGCAATGACATACATGGCAGCTTAAAAAATTGCTTCAACAAAGACATTTGTCACTATTTTGGACTCTCCTTGCATAGCATATTGCCTTGACCTGCTTTTGGAAGAGAGCCAAAATCAATTGGGTGAGACCATTTGTAGAAGATGCAAAAAACATTACATAATAGTGAAATACCTTTATGATCACCCTTGGATTCTCAGCTTGATGAAAGAACACATCAAGGGGAAAGAGCTTTTGGGATTAGATGTCAAACAATTTGCAACTTCCTATTTTGCAAAGCATCAATAGTTTGTTAACATTGTTGAAGCAAATGTCTGTGAGACATACATGAGACTCAACATATTGAAAGAAGGTTGATGGAGAGAACACTGTCAAAACAGTTTTTAATAATGTCTTTGTGAAGAGAGTTGCTAAAATTGTCAAGGTAACTTCAAATTTCAATTTAAATTTCACCTTGAAACCTTTATTTTCAATTTTTAAAAGTAATTACTTTCCTTGTAAGTTTTAACACTTTAATTTGTTTGTACTTGAAGGTGTTCACATATTTGCTAAGGGTTTCGTGCATAGGGATCGGGATCAAAACCCAATGGAAAACATTTATGAGGCCAGTAATAGGACCAACAAGGCCACCCAAAACTATAACACGAGAAAGAAACAAATTTGATCCCATTTGGGAGATCATTGATTGGAGGTGGAACAATCAACTCCACCAACCCATTCATGCAAGGGGATATTACTTCAACCCCAAGTTTTTCTACTCTAATTGTTAGACTTGTGTGAATATTGTTGTCATTGATGTCAAACCAGTTATCCGGTTTGGACCGGACAGCATATGCAGTTCATTATTGTCAATCCTGTTATCTAGTTTGGTCTAGATCTCGTATGCAGTCAATATGTACAGTTTTCGTTATGAGCAGGTGTTGTGTCTTTTGGTATTGCTATGAGGTGTGATGCAGTAAGAGGGAGTTGATATAATGGAGTGATTTCCGGAAGATCCCTATCTCCGGAATTTTGAGTTGTGCTTACATTGGTCCTGGTATCAGTTACGTGTTTCGATATCAATTATTTTGGTTATGTCAGGTGTATCTCTTCATGTCTCATGGTTATGTGCAAACTCTGTATTTTGGAGTTTTGGAGACGTTATGTTTGAGTTTTGTGATAATGGGTCAGTATCTATGGGTTTGGATGACCTTGTCCCATTCCGGTAATTAAGGTATATGCATCAGTAAAAGAATTATGTAAAAGGAAGCATGAAAAGATCTTGCGGAGGCCGACTCAATTGTCATGTTTATGTTCAAGGCTTTATTGGGTAACGTGTTGTGCTAGGCCAACACATTATACCGATGTATGAGTCCTTCGGCATGTATATATATATATATATATATATATAGAGAGAGAGAGAGAGAGAGAGGCATGTGATATGAGGTGTGTGAAAGTGCAGGGAGTGTGTGAGTATTATGTGGAAGTAGCGAAGATAGCTGAAGAAGCAAGTGTGAAGTATAAGTTGCAAACAGGGAAGGCAGTTGGTGCATAGTTAGAGTGCAGATAGTACTACAGTATTGCAGTAATCCTTTACCAGACTTGCTGCAAGTGCTTGAGGAAAGTAGTACAGAGGTCTTTCACTAGATCTGTTGTAACTTGTAAGGTTTGTGAATTGTGATCTGAGCTTAATCTTGGAACTGATCTCATACATTTGGAGATGCAATCCTTTTTAGTTCATTCATACCTGTTGTAGTGAGCATTCCAGCAGTAAGCCAATTTTGTATCTTTGCAATGAGCATTCTAGCAGTGACCCATTTTTGCAATCTGGTAGTGAGCCACCCTTTTGTAAAACACCATATAACTAGTTATATTCTCTTGAGAGTTAACACTCCGTGGTTTTTCCCATTTGGGTTTTCCACGTATAAATTCCAGTGTTTCTCTTGTGGCTGTGTTTTCATGTTTATTCCACATTTGTTGTTTTATATGTGCCAAGTATAATTGATGAGTTTGATATTTTGGCAAAAGGTTTAAGTTTGGAGAAAGTTTCAGAATATGTGGGAATACTGATTCAACCCCCCCCCCTCGCCCCTCCCTCCCCCTCTCAGTATTTTGGTTCCTTCAACCAATTCAACACTAATAGCTTCACATAAGTTAATGGGGAGCCTATGAAGACCTTTCAGCAGGAATGGAGAGTACAAGACTCAAAGTTGAGGTGAGGGACTTAATAATAATTGTTGCAGAATTAGAATCAAGTTGAGGAAAGGCTCTTTTCCTCAACACTAGTTATACAAGAGAGATACATCCAAACATCAAGTAACAAAAATTGGAGATCTTCTGGATATTAGCTCAACTTAAAAAAATTTCATCCCATTCACGTGAAAAAGCACAATATGTTCACTCAACAATGCCTCAATGACCTATTTTTTGGACAATACGACATTCTACTTCACACAAAAAAGGTGAACACATCTACACAAGAGCTTATAGAGTTGAATGACACTGATCTCTACAATGACTGTACTATGTAGGATGAGGAGACCACTATGTTCAGAGAGGTCAATATTGCTAATTTAGAGAGGCAAGCCATGGAGAGAAAAGATTCAGCAAAAGCAAGAGAGTTTAGATTGGACGACATCACTATAGATGACATCCAACGTGAGGCAAAGGAGTCACTGCCATCTAGTACCAAGGCGGTATCAGAGGTGCAACCTTCTAGTTCAAACGAAGACTCACAATGGCGTGCAAGGACTAGACCCCCCCACCCAATTATTTGCTAGTACATAGAAGAGAAATTTATAAAAACTTGTAATTTCTAACTTTCTTGGACATGCAGTTCAAAGACAATTATCAACTATTTATTGTAATTGCTTGATGATGCAATTTTGTACTCTATTTGTATTTGAATATGATATAAAGCACTTCCCCAACATTTTATAGACTCACTTAGTACAATTTATAACTATATTTTGCATAAAAAATATTAGTTTTAAATTTAAGTATTATTTTAAGTTGTCAAGTTTTGCCATGTCAGAAACTTTTTGTCTACCAAGTACAAATCGATTCATAGTTTGCAAAGTGTGCCATATATATAAGTAACTCACTAGGGCCCGATAAGGCAGGACTTACAGCTTTACCAAATTCTTCACTATGATAATAGATTCATTTTCATCATTACTAACATCTATAACGTAATTCCCTTTGAGTGCAAAACTACACCTAGAGAACTTTATTTATGGTTATTGGAAATGTAGGAAAATATGCTACTCAAACTCAATCTTGTTAATTCAAAGTTCTTTAAAGTTTTGCCAGAATCTTATGCATGATAATAGAAATGTCTCCTAATTATTCAACTAGACTTGTTCATCCATACCTGGACTAGAAGGCGTGATGTTGCACTACAGATTTGTCCATTTGTCCAAAAACAGCCAAACATTGTCCATTCTACCGCTGTTTCACAAATTCAATATTAGCATGTAAAAGAGAGACCACTAATATGGAAAATGTACCATAATTGTAAGAAAACTCATATAAAATATATATGTATGTATGCATGCATGCATGTGTATGTGTGTGTAATGTCCCCAACTTGTGATTACCTGAATTTTGTCCTAAATTAGTAATTCCACAATATAGTTTATTATTTTTTCAATACATAAGAGTAACTTCATCTAGTCATTCAATAAAATTAGGAATAGACAAAAAAATACATGGATTAATGGCAAATATATCACATAGAATAATAAACATGTCTTTCCACCCATAACCAATCATAGTTTAGTTTGGTGGGTAAGCCTAGCGAGGGTGCCTGTAAACTGCTCAACTCAACTAAGCCCAAGAGCCTGCAACGTCCCAATATGACAGCTCACCTCTTGGCCCACAAGAAGCAAGATCGTCCCACTATGACAATTCCATCCCTTAGGGTGGCCTACTTAACTTGGGAGAAATGGTAAACTACAATTCCCTAACTTACTTCCTCCATTCATTCCTTTGATTGATTACGAGATAAGACACATATAAATAATCAAAGTAATTCATTATATTCATAATAACATATATATTTATAATTCGTTTTTTTTTAATAAATATATAAATATAATCTTATTGATATTATTTCAAGTATATATGTATGTATATCAAGCGAATATAAATCTTGCTAACATCATTATCATATTTAAATCTATTATCCTTATTCTGATTTAAATATATATACATAAATAAACAAATGAATTAAATTATATTACCAATTATTTATGTATTTGCTAATTAACTATTATATAAGTTATTAATACTACCACTGCCTAGAAACATTAGTTATTAGTACATTTAGTGGCTGGTAAAGGCAGACAGATCTGACATGTGTCAGATCTTGTCTGCCACTGTATATGAAATTAAGTATGACTGTCATACATATTGCAGTCTATATTAATACTACTATTAAATTCTGAATAAGAACATTATCAGGCTTCATATATTAACCATACATATTAAGCACATCCCCATGCATACCACCAAGAACAAGGATGTTACTGCCTGTAACTTAATAAAAGTTCTGATCTGATCTAATCGATGGTGATATCACAGGAAGCTTTTGATTCCTTTCCTTTACATCTCTCAATGTGAGGGAGAGGTCAAACCTCTTCATCATGTACGCCCTTTGGTAAGAGACACACCCTTTCACCATTAGCACCCTTTGAAAGAGTGCAACTCTTCATTATTTCTGCCCTTTGAAAGGGACACAACCTTTCACAATCAGATCTGCAATTCTTATTTAAATCAGATCTGCACTTCTGATTCCCAAATTATCCCTTTTTCATATGTATTCTCGTCTCCCTATTATACCTCATATTTGGGGGAATCACACTTATCATTTCATGCCTTCTGACCATTCATTAACTTAAATCAAATTTTAATTATATTTAATTATATATTTTTTATTTTTTTTTAATCTTTTGTATTTTAATTTTATTAATATTATTTATAATGAAATCCTATTCAAAGAGGAGACATTACAGAGTGTGTGTGTGTGTGTGTATGTAACTTTGTATAATAGATATGTGTGTGTGTGTGTATGTGTGTGTGTGTGTCTATATATATGTTTATGTTGTATATCTACATACATACATACACATAGTTATACATATACATATATCCATACATACACACATACACATGCATATGAATATCCATGTACACATATATATACACACATATACATATATATACACAAATATATACATACATATTGATGAAAGAGTATCCATGGAGGTAGGAGATTCAAATTTGAATTTGGCATATTCAACCTCAAATTTGGAATATATATTGGGGCATAGATTCATGGAATTGCAACTTGTGACAACTCACAAATTCACTCCTAAAACATAGATGTTCAAATGGGCACCCAAGAATGACTGATTCAGCAGTTTCCATTTTGGGGTCATGTTGAGTGGAGTTGATGGCATAGTGGACTGTTATTCTTAGCATGCAGGTGGGTGGAGATGACGAAGCATCCAGAAGCTTTTACGGCAATTTCTAAGTTGGGACAATGCTTTTCCCTTGTTTGGGCGCAACTTTTGGGGGGTTAAAAGGCAAGTTTCAACATTCATTTTAGGATTCCCATTTTCAGATTTTTGCAAAGTTTGAGGGGAACAATTTGAAGAAGAAGAAGAAATTGTAGGTTGAAGGTTAAGAATCTGATAAGTAGGACATGGAGCAATGATTTTGGCTTGTAATTTCTTCTAGTTATTGTGATTGATTTTATCAGATTTAAATCAGATTTTGGAGTCAACTATATAGCAAGATGCATGAGATGGGGTAATGATTTTGGCTTGTAATTTCTTCTAGTTATCGTGATTGATTTTATCAGTTTTAAATCAGATTTTGGAGTGATATTTGAAGCCTATAAGGCTGCCATCCAATGTAATTTCAGACTTGTTAAGTAATTTGCATATTTCCTGAATTTATAAATAAGATTTGAGAGAGATTGTTGATTTTTTTAATTTACTTAGCATTTTGAGCTGGATTTTGAATGTGGTTTTGTGCTATGAGAATACCCTATATCAGATTTTAAGTCAAATCAATTGTGATTTGCATGTGTGGATTGAAAGGGTTTTCAGCCCTTCATTGGTGGTATCAGAGCAGGAGTTCTTGAGTGTGTAAACATATCGCCAAACTAGAGACAATTTGCACCAAGACTCGGGGTTGGATTGTGTAAGAGATTTGTTGCATGTGTACATGCTACTTGCAAGAACTTTTAAGAAGATTTGAGGAGTTGAGGTTCCTGTGGTTGTAAATAGATTGTCGAAGGAGGCAGTTTACAATAATATTTGTGAATATTGTAAGAGGGGTTTGTAAATAGATCGTCAAACATGAGGCAGTTTTACCTGTGTAAAACCTAAAGAGTTTTCAAAAAAATTGTGTTGTTGAGGCTTTATAGAGCCTTGAGCATCGAAAAGAGAAATAAGGGATAAACAAAGAATCTACAAATGATTATGAGCTTAAGTCATGAAACATTTCAAATACCTTGGGTGTCTAATGTGGGAGCATTAATGGTGGTAGGAGATTTCAAATTTGAACTTGGCATATTCAACCTCAAATTTGGAATATTCCTTCTTGGGGTATAGATTCTTAGGGTTAGAACTTGTGAGAACTCAAAAATTCACTCCTAAAAGATAGCTATTCAAGGGGGCACCCAAGGATGAGTGATTGAACAATTTCTATTTTGGGGTCTTGTTGAGTGGAGTTTATGGCATAGTGAATTGTTATTCTTAGTATGTAGGTGGGTGGAAGTGACAAAGCATCCAAAAGCTTTGAAGGCAATTCCTAAGTTGGGAAGATACCTTTCCCTTGTTTGGGCGTGACTTTTTAGGGGTTGCCAAAAACAGTTTTTGGTAAATGGTAACTATGGTAGTTAAAAGGCAAGTTTCAACATTCATTCTACAATTCCCATTTTCAGATTTTTGGGAAGTTTGAGGGGAAGAAGAAATTTGTCTTTGACGAGATGGCAGATTTGAAGATAGAGAAATATGATCATAGGTATATTTCAGACTTACGATATGAAGCCAGGTTGAATCTTGTTGCAGGTTGAAGGTTAATAAGCCACTTTTATAGTAAGATGCATGAGGGGAAGAAGTGTTTTGGCTTGTAATTTCTTCTAGCTATTGTAACTGATTTTTATCAGTTTATATTAAATTTTAGAGTGCTTGTAATGCCTATAAGGCTGCCATGAAATGTATTTGCAAATTTACTATGTAATTTGTTCATTTCCTAAACATTTGGATAAGAGTAATTAGAAGTGGTTTGCTGATTTTCTGCATTTACTTGCATATTTGAGTTGCATTTTTATATGTTTTGGGTTTGGAGAATACCCATATCAGATTTTAAGTCAAACCTTTAGATGATTTGCATGTGTGGTTTGAGAGGGTTTTCAACCCTTCATCACATATACATGCACACATGCATACACGCATATACATACACACACACACACATATTGTAGACACTCTAAATTTTTTATTTTTTGTTTTGAAGGTAGTTTTGTCACACAATTATTTGCCAGCACAATACTCAAAATACTTACTAGAGGTCTGATTTGATGATTTCATTCATTCAAAACACAATACATGGCCTTGAAAATAGCTTTAACACAATTCTAAATGAAATAGCATCACCAAATGATATTAAAAAGTTATCATCAGTCATGGACCTAACTAAATACCTCAGATTAGACAGCAAAGTTGATGTTACAGGTCTGTTACAAATTTCTGAGCTTGAATAATCTTTAACCACAATATTTTGTGACCACACTTGATAGAAACCAAGCCTCCAAAGGTAGCGATGGCATCCAGATTGCTTCCAAACAGGAGAAAAGACCCTCTAAACCGCTAGGATCAGAAAATCAGTCCTTGCAAACAATTATTCAGCCAATTTCAAGGCTGCAACATGAGAAATACGACTTCTGTAGCAATCTGGGCATTAAACCAGGGCTAAGATGCTGAAAACTTGACACCACTCCTGAGAGCTGCATGGAAGCTCTTTATACACACTGAAATCACTTTATTTGGACTGAAATAGCGCAGAAAGCTTCCAGTTATGACTGTTGTAGCTAACTAGGTGCCAATATGCACAAAGTTAGCTAGCAAAATAATTCCTAGTTTCACTTTTAAGGCCTCTATCTGTAAGGAAACTTCAGTTCCCCCTTCTAACACCTCAAATGCCTCTGAAAGGGACAGTTTGAAGCCTTTTATGTGCAGAACCACGACTAAAAAAGACCCCACGTGCCTCTAAAGGAAGAGTGCGGCCTGGCCCTAGGGGTGATTTAGCTTAGTAAATTCAAATGACCACCAAATCATGTAAATGACCTATGAATCTTCATCAACAATACCCAAAAGAAAATAACAAATATTCCAGGAGTTATGAGCAAAAACGTGGGTTTTGAGGGAGCTGAAAGTGTATGGCTAGATTGGAAATATTCACCAAAACACACTAAATTCAAACAGCACTCTAAAAGTCATACACACCATAAACCTAAAGGCAACTCAGAAAACTTCATACATCTTCATTTTCTCCAAAATCTGCATCACCAAATCTCAGTAAAATCAAGTATTCTCCATCTGAAACCAATAACCAGCAAGGGTAGATCTTTCACCACCGAAACCAAACAAATTGAAGAGGGTTTCCGTCCTCAACAATCCCAAGAAGTACTCTTCAAAGTTCATATTTCAACAACATTTCAATATGTGTGCAACTCTGAATGAGAGAATGAGAGCCCAAATCCCAATATATAGGAGAAATTAGGGCAAATTCAAACATTAAAATATAATATTCCCTCAAAAAACTCCCCCATATAACTTTTAAAAAACAACTTATGTCTCCCTTAGTCTAAGCGTCCCACTTGGAGACACACTTTTAGAAATAATAATCACTTAAATGTTAAAAAGTCACTTTTAAAACAAAGTGAAATAGTAAAATAATTTGCATTACCTTATGGAAACTTGCTAAGATATCGGAAATGGAGAATCGAATATGTCAGAACCACCTGAAGCTGAAACATAATAACTGATGCCAACACAAGCGCATACCATAAATAGCAGTTTTCTCTAAGAACCAAAGAGAACAAACCCAAATACACCTAAAACTATTGGTGCCATGCAAGCACTTACTATAAATAGCAGTGTTATCTAAGGACCAAAGAGAACAAACTAAAAAAAACCCAAAAAGATCGTTGTTGTGCAAGCACTTACTATATATAGCAATGTTCTTTGAGGACAAACGAGAAATAACCCAGAAAGATCAATGCCATGCAAGCACTTACTATAAATAGAAAATGTCGTCAAAACCCACTGAAATTGAGAACTAAGCTCGCCAACAACATTGGAAGTCTCCCAGTGCATCAGGAAACCTACGAAAAAACCCTAGAAAATTGGCCAATACTTGCAGAATAGGATGGCATAAAAATGGGGACATTACAACATATATGCACGCACGCGCACACACACATTACTAAATCCAATTTGACAAATGTAACCTCATAAAACAAATTGGCCCTCAACTCTCATCTGTATGCCATAGGTAGCAATCATTTATGAATATAGAAGCCAATCAAATGTCATGCTAGACCCAACCTTGTGAGTGGTGCACTCATTATGGAGAACAATTATCTAATATTAAGACTTTCAATAGAACAAAACACTGTTAAAAAGGCCAAAAGAAAAACACTCGACCTGAAAAATTATGCATGCGATACAACATTACAGTATCATTTCTTTTTTCTAACATATTTATTCTTAGGAAAGAAAAAAAATCAATAGATGGAGACATCTGCAGATAATAACTTGCTAAGGATGCAAAAGAGAAGATTCATAAAGTTTTACCTTTATCAATGTCTACATCCTCAAACACAATAATGGGGCTTTTCCCACCGAGCTCCAAAGATACTGGCTGTTACAACATAAAACACCATTAAGACAGTAAACACAAACCTAAAAGGACAGTAGAAGATTCTAATTGCTGTTTGCAAAGTGCCTATGTGTGTAAGCTTATTTCCTTAACACATTCAGCTCCAATGCATTAGAGGAGCTAAGATTTAATTCCAACAATGTCTATTTAGAAGGCTAAGGTAATATATACTAGCAGATATGAATTGTGCCAAATCATTTATTCTCCTTTCTCACATTAAGTTTTGTCCGTCACATGTAAACGAAAACTGCAGTAACTCACAAAACTCAAGAGTGTCATTATTGTAAGATAAAATAATACAATAAAACTGCAATAAAATGATCTCAAACTTTAATCAACTGATTCTACTTGAAATCCAAGTATACCATTCAAATAGAACAAGACCACAATGTGTGGCATTGTATACTTCAAAAGCAAGAGTACCATGCATCAAACTAGAACCTTAGCTTTCTTAAATGTGACATAACACAACACCTCGTGCTCAAACTCTACAGGCGTATATTAGAATATTGCAATTATTGTCAATTCAAATACCAGGCCAGGGTAAAACCTTAAGTCAGAGGATGTATAGAAAGTTGATCTCAGGTGTACATTTCAAAACTATAACTCAACATGCTTAAGAACAATGATAACAGCCATACTCCTAGAGAAGGTACAGTAATCTTTTTTTTTAATTTATATTCCAGATCGTTTACAAATATTTTGCTCATACGAGCATCAACTTGAGACCATTACATGACACTAATACAAGCTCATTTCGAGCAACCATACTAGAATCAACCTATAGAAGACCAAGAGTCACAAATTAGAATCCACTTATTAGAAACCACCATTAGCTCATTTCGAGCAACCACACTAGAATCAACCTATGGAAGACCAAGAGTCACAAATTAAAATTCACTTATTAGAAACCACCTAGAAGCCAACTGTGGAAGATTAAGAGTCACACCAATGAATTCCATATTAGATGTCCTTTTGGGATTTGAACTTTGATCTCCACAATGAGAACTCAAAGCTTTAACCAATAGAACACAACCCCTTGGACAAGGTACAGTAATCTTGAAAAGGTAAAACCTACATATAGACCGGCTGGTCCCATAAATTGCCCTCTGTCAGACACTTCACAAATATAGTTGATATCTTAGGACTCTATAACTCAACTACAGAACAACACCTCAAAAATCTCCTGACCACCTCAATGGTTTAGCATAACAAAAGACATAAATATACTTCTCTAACAATAGTCAGTACACTAATACAACAACAAACACAAATCTAGCACTTCTAGTTCTAACATATCAATCACTTTTATTTTCTATTTCTTTTTTCTTTCAGAGTTAGGGTTTCAAGTGAAAAGATGACGGATTTCAAAATGTTGCTTCCAGCCCAGCTGAACAGATCTCAAAATGTCACTTGCCACTCAGCCAAATGCAAAACCTAGGGAGGTTGACAAAGCATGGGAATCTAGGTCCAAGATGCATCAAGCAGCAAACTTATGAAGGATGCAAGTCCCAAAATTCTATACGGTAGTGGTATCTTGGTATCTGCAGATTTCAGCCCCTCCATTGCTGTTGCAGCAGATCCTTTTGTGCCTGTTACTCCGAGCATATTTTGAGAACAGCAAAAAGACACTGTAATGCTCAAGGTGAAACAGAGATTTCTAGGCACCTGCCATTTGAATCGGTTCAAAAATCCTGTGAGCAACAGGCTTCAGATGAGATCCCCTAATCTCGGCGTGTACTTTTCCAGGAAGCTATGGCAAATGTCATTCCTTCCTACACATTGAAAGTAGCAGGTTCATCAGAGGTGCGTCAGAAGAGACATATATAATACCCTGTTCTAGGCTTCATCCTATTATCTCTGCAGGGCAAGATGTTATATCTGACGAAGAAAGGTACACCAAGCAAATTTTGATCTGTAGGCTTGATTCCTTCTGGCCACGTCTACTCAATCTGCACACTTGAAAAACAAATACATGCAAAATGCATATTAGAGGAGCTACAAAAATTTATCGAAGCACTCGAGGGTTCTTTGTTTCGCTATGGAAGTTTGTGGATGACAGAGATTGAATTTTAGGCAAAGGTCCTTCCGATTGGGACAGTTGTGTTGTGAATCAAGCCTTGGGATCCAGCACTTAACCCAACTACAGAGAATTTTTTTGTAAGGCCAACATGGTTCAACCGTCTTACATTCAGCTACAATTTTGGGTTGACTCGTGCTTCCAAAGTATTGTAAATCCTCTGGGTAGGTTTATTCTTATTGACCCAGCTACAGATAGCCTCAATCACTCTACGATGGCTCACATACAAGTAGAGATTGATATTTTGCATCGCTTTCCAGATGAAGTGTGGTTGCAGGTTGAAAATTGAGTATGGAAACAAGTATTGAATTATGAAAATTTTATGTTTCAATGTCATAAGTTTTCCAGATAGGGCATAATGCTTTTCTCGCAAACTGGTAAGTGTGACTTTGTAGAAAGGAGCTTGTATAGGGCTTTTATCATTAAATCGGCTAGAACCTGACTCTTCTGGAGATCTGGCTTGCTCCTCTCCCAAGTCACCTTCAAAACAAACCATAGAAAATGCCTCAAAAGATATGGCTCAAAAGTCAAGAGGAACAAGATGCTACAGTATCTACTTCAAAAGAAAGATTGATCTCTCCAGGACTGAAGGCTGTGACTGCTATACCAATAGAAAATTAAGGCAAAACAACAGTTGAAGAGAAAGAAAAGTTAGTAGGTATGCAGCCAGAACCAGTTGCAGCTGATAATGTTATGATAGATTCCCCTACCATCTTTAATTCTTGAAGTAAGAAAACTTTGGCAAATGACTTTGACTAATTCACATAACGTTGCTTTCAAATCTACTGAGGCTTACATTCCTGTTCCTCAACCATTCAAAGTGAATAAGACATCATGGCAAGCAGATTTGAGTTATGCAGAAGAATGAGGAAACAATCCTATAGATCAGATTAATCAATCTCACTTAGCTTCTCTGGAATCTTCTAAATTTGAGAAGATGACAATATAGGATGGACTGATGTGTTATCAACTTATCTAAGAAAGTTCAGCCTAAAAACTGGAGAAAGGAAATATGGTGCTTCAATCTCATAGGAAAAAGTAAACTATTGGTCTAGTTTGAGCCTGTCACACATGCATGGGTTTGGCATAGGAGCTTAGAATTGATTATAGTTTGCATGTTTTCATTGTTTGGCTGGAGCCCACTAAATCCCCAATATTTTAATCAAAAAAAGGTTAGGGTTTAGACTTTTTAAATTTGAACTAATCTTTTTTGCTAGGGATTTTGTTTGTGTAGTTATGCATTTATTACACCTTATGTTGAGCTTAATTAAGTAATTTGTTTGCTTAGCTTTAGTTATGCTAAGTTTTTGGAGAGTGAGGTGTCACCTCATTCCTTGGAGTCATACTTTCTAGAGATTGAGTTCTAATCTTCATCTCGTCGTATTCTCCATAAGTGCAACTTCATTGCATTTATTTTACACCTCCTGAATGTAATAGCTGAGTATTGTCCCGCATGTTGGGTATGAATTAGATCTTTAAGAAACTAGCTTTATTTATAAATAGCTTCAATTCATTTGTTTTTGGGTAGAGATTTCTCACAGTTATCTGAAATCTTTTATGGCAACCAAGCATGTTTGGACTAAGGCTAGTTTCATTTCCATTTTGTAATGTCATTTTTTGGGGGTTTTTGTGAGTGATTTTTGCAAGTTTCTTTCCAGGTGAATGCTGAAACAAAACTAAGCTCACCATTGTGCCCAAAATATCCAAAAAAGTTGGTTTCGCCTTTCTTTTCATCCCAATTAGACACTTTAAGCAAAGACTACAAAGTTTAAGGTTGCTACTTATCTATTTTATATTCAATTAACTTCTAATGGAAGCTTGCCAAAGCAAATTTGTGGTCACCATTACATCTAAAGCAGCCAAAAACCTAAGGAGTGCCAATAAAATCATCCAAATCAAACAACAATTCAAGAAGGCCCAATTTTTTGCTAGTTTGAGCCATATGGGTAGCATGCAATTTGAGGATAATTACTTTTGAAGCACAATGATGTTGCTCTGCGAGCCAAGCACCACAGTTGTTCTACCTTCACCAGCGACATGTAGTCTATGCTCCAAAACCTCCCAAGTGCTGACATTGGTCATCTGCCATTACCATTGTCAACAATCATCAATGCATAGAAGACATAATATCACAAATAGAATATTCTTTTGTCAAAATCTTCAAATAGGAACGTTCCACGTTCTAACAAAATATTCTTTACACAACACCATACCATCTGCTTAGTCAGTGTCATGTCATTTGCACTTTCATCTGACATGTCAATTGCCACACTAGGATCATACATCCGATTAGCTACCACACTAGACAATCTGTATGGCCCACATCAACACCAAACTATAAGCATGTGCATGTCAAATTAGCATACACAGTCACCTACGTGAGGCACTCCTTGCCTATAGGGGCTTGTATTTTGATTTGACATCTTAACTTTTGAAGGCCTATTGTCAATCATCCAAACTATATTTGGGGTGAACTTTTTTAATTTGGATATTTTTTGAGTTGCTCTCACTTTGGGAGTTTCCAAAGCTTTATTGTTGCACATATGGACTCTTTATAAGTTACAAGTTTTGAATATGTGAGATTTTTTGTGCACCTAACATTGGTACTCTTATTTTGCTGTCATTGCGACTGATGCGACTGAGAAATGTACCTTCAATTTCTTGTTTGATTTAAAAACTATAATATTGAAGACCAAAATCACTGTGTCTATAAACAATTGATTTGGGAACAGACTATTCTATATAGAGTCAAATTTTGGGGGCTGCATCTTTAAATCCTTTCTACTTGGCCTTTAATTGGTGCACAATGTTAAAATAATATTAATATCTTCTATTCTTAGTGGTCATCTTAGTTGTCGACTTATTTAGCTATTTAGCTTTTTAGTCAACTTATTTAGCTTGTTTAGTTAGCTTTTTATTATTTAGCTTTTTAAGTTTTTTGGCTTATTTGATTTCACTTTAACGACTAGTTCTATTTATAGAACATCGTCTTGTACGCTCTATATATACGTACAACACTAGGCGCACTTTGTTACTATTTCTATGTGCATTCATATTTGCATGTGAAATGGTGCAGCAATTTCTTGCAATCCAACTAGATGGAACAAACTACTGCTCTTGGAGAACAGATTAGAGTCCTTTTTCAATCAACAAGGTTTCCACCCCTACTTTTTGCAACAAATTCCACCACCAACCAATTTGAGTAAGCACAAAAGGCTCAATAATTGTGAAATTGTTTGTGGTCAACTTTGGTGTGGACTCTTTTGCAGTTATATGGTGACACTATGCTTGATGTTTCCATGGATGGCACACTTCTAATGATACTACAAATATTGTTGGTGACAATAGAAAGCATTTCTTAGTAGAACCCTCCCCCATCAAAGAGCCACATTTTTGGGATTCCTACATGTGTGACATTGGTCATTTGTTTCTAGAATCCTAGCTTGATAATTGTCCTCACTTCTTGTAGGGCATTATTTCTTTTGTTTGATGAGAGTTTCCCAGGGTGTGTGTTTGGAAATCTTTCACCAACTAATTTATTATGTGATCCACCTTGTCTTGTATATCCTCCTCTTTCAAGGGTTATAATTTCTCACAATCCAATTCATTCGCCTTTAGCTGATCTCTTACAACTTCAATTCGTTTTACCTCCTCAATTTGAATCTTCATTTTTCCCTTAGATTCATCATCCTCTTGCATTTGTAGCTTTAGCTTTGAATTCTTCTTCTTAAGCTTCTTGATTTCCTCTAGGGCACAAATGAGTTCTTCCTCCAGATCTACTATGGCATCCTCATATCCTTCTAACTCCTCTTATTTTTTTGTCTTCACATTCTAGGGCATTATCTCTTGTTTCCATTGCCATGAGTAGAATCTCTTCTCTACCACTGTCGGAGAAACTTCCATCGCTTTCTTTGGATGAACTATTCTTGGATGTAGAGATTATTCTTATGCTTTTGAAGGTTCTTTTTTCATGCTTCCCTCGTGTGTACTTTTTCTTGTTATGATGATGTTTCCTTCCTATCTTTTGCTATACTCTTTTTCCTCTTCACTATTTTCAATCTTGGTCTGTAGACACTTAGCAGCAAAATGACCTATATTACCACAATTATTTCATCCTCAATCTTCTCTCCAAGACCACAAATAGTGTTGACAATTTCATCCACGTGAACTAGATGGGGGGGTGAATCAGTATAAGACAATCTTTTACTTATTAAAAATTTAGTAATCACATTGAGGCAATCAAATACATTACACAAATAAGAGACGCAAGATTTTACATGGGATCTACCATCTAAATCCAGCCTCAACAAAATGAAATCTTCTTTACAAAGCTTTGTAGGCACCAACCCATAGAAAAAACAATCCCCTACAACTGGGGACCAACCCAGCAACAGACACCAATCTCTTTCAATGAGGCACCAACCTTCAAAATAACAATATGATAATTATTTGGAACTTCTTGGATAAGTTCTAATTCACCTTCTCGAATCTGCTCATATCCTCATCAAAATCTGCTTAAAATATCATTCAAAAATTTGCAATAAATCTGTTTCAATATCTCTTATAAATCTGCTTATATTTCTCTCCAAAATCCTGTTCATATACCTTCAAAATTTCTGCTCACATGCATTCAAAATTATACACTTATGTGCATTTTAAACATGCTCTTTATACGAATGATATTGAATAATTGCTTGGTTCCGAATACTCCTCACAAACCCTTAGAATATTTTCAGCAACGGAAGCAACTTCATGAAAAAACACACTGATTTCCAACGGATGCAACTCCTTGTTTTAAATGTACCTCTTCATCTCTAACTTGGGTGCTCCAATAGGGGTTGGCCCCCATAACAAATATATTTTTTGTTTACAAATTTTAAACCCCCAAAATGGGCAACCAAATGAGGGAGGCCAGCCCTATGATTTAAAATAATATTTTAATTCAATCCCCTTCTAATGTGGGTGCCGAAAAATAAGGGAGTCGGCCTCATAAAAATAAATAAAATCTAGTTATTAATATAGAAACCGGACTCGCCCAAACTCGCCCAGACTCGGCGAGTCCGAGTACAAGTCTGTTGACGTGTCTGGAATCGCATTGTTGCAAACTCCATCCGGCCAACGCAGAATAGAATGTACTCGCTGAGTATCCTATCCTCTCTTGAGATAAGGAAGTCCCTAATGCTATTTTTTATATTTGATCAAAGGGGACGACCTCAAGATTTTGATTGTCAAGTCTTGACTGCGGGATTATTCAGTGGTTTGATGTGTTTATGCTAGAAACACAAGGGGACTTACGATTTGCAACAAGCTGGTCTGCTGTGATTCTCGAATTACGAAATAAAATCAAAAGGGAAGGGTTCAGGAAGCCTAAGGACAAGGATGATAACAACGGATGCAATGGGTAGACAGATTTCGATAAACCAGTTCTTGTTTCGCCAGAGATATCCTCACAACTAGACAAAAACGGTGCAAGCTCCAAGGGATGAAGGATTTTCAAATAGGAGACACCTGTTTTAGGCACCCAATTCTGGCGCAGCCTAAGACGAACACCTGCAGTTGAACTAAGCACAGTTTGGGTTCAGACTAACCATGCACAGTGACCTACAATCAGCAGACCCCCAATGGTATGAACCAGAAATCCATCAAATACCCCTCCACACTTCACCATTAAAATCCCTGCACTCTAAAATTAACCAGCTGAAAGAAACCATGCAAACAGACCAAAACAAAGACAACAAACACCATATTTCAATGTTCATATATTTGCTTCAGCTGCCATTACAACAATTTTTGCGGCATCTCTATGCTATGCCTAAAATCTAACCTATTCTAACTCTAAAATCTAACTATCTAACTGAAATCTCTAACCCTCTAACAATCTCCAATTATCTAACCACTTACAAAAGAAAGGCCTCTGCCTTTTATAGATTTTACAATATTGAATCGAAGGCTGGGATGGACTGCATCCAAGGGTCTTGATTTGACTTCCAGAAGCAGGCAGCTTTAACCCATGCCCATTAATTTCTCAGTTATCCAACCAACAAATATCCCAACTACCTACCACTTTTGGCTTTAATTCAGGTTTATCCGATCTTCTTGGTGGTTGGGAGTAGTTATCCACAAAAATATCTGGCGCGGGACCCATTGGCAGTTTACAATAAAGCAGTTTCAGCTTTTTAGAAATTGAATTCCTGGAGTTAAATCCAGCTATGTGCTTTTTCTCGAGAAGGCATAAACTTGCGGCATTCAGAGTGTTCTTTGGTCTTTGGTCCCGGTGGTGGACTTTAACTCTGTAATTTAGGTAGTGGTGCGCTTCCCAATGCTTCATCGCTTTGATCCTGCATTGCATCTTTCTCCTCCAGCTTGCAGCGCTTGGCCTTGGTTTGTGATCCTTCCTTGATTTGCGTTTGAGGCCTTCTCCTGGTTCTTCGATGACGTCCTGCGACCTGCGAACGATTAATTTCACTTCAATAAATCAATTTGAAAAATTAATTAATTAATTTAACAAATATTAAATTTAATTACGACGTCTGGCTTGAGAAGCTCTTTGTGAGATGTATCTTGAAAATGCTTCTCTTTTCTCTTCGAATGTGAAATCTGATCCTGGGTCTTAATGGTGTTTGGGTGATTTTCTTCTGCGTGATTTTACCTTTGGAGTCTTGGGCATTTTGAATGGGTTTATGGCATGATTCTGGAGGTTTGAAGAGCTTCCGCAAATTTTAAAATCCTAACACTTATGCCTTTTCTGGTGAATTTCGGAGAACTTAGACGTTTTTGTAATTTTCGGATGCTAGCCCTATTTTCGCAAATTCGACGAATTTCAGACTTTGAACGCCTTTTTGCAAGTTCTTCGGACCTCTAGGCCAATCTTGCAAACTTCGGACCTCTATCGCTTTTGTAATTTCATCATATTCTCCAATTTAGCCCCCAGGGTCCGAAATTGGCGTTTTAAGTGAAATTTCGGACCATTTGGGGGTTTTTGCATGTAATGTCCCCATTTTAGCAGACTTGGATTTTGTGAGATTAGCCTATTATCCTGAGCCTTGTAAGCTAATGTGTTGGATAGAGGGTCTTTTGAGGATTGGTATCATCTCCAGTGTTCAGAGTGCTTCAGTTTGGTCTTCGTTTGGCATCATTCGGACATCATTTGCTCTACTTCCTATTTTTAGTAAGTCTTGGGATGTTAGAGATGGACCCCTGCTATTTTTAGTAAAGGGGGTATGGTCATATGCAGCTTCATCATGTCAACTCCCAGTTCAGACGGCGTTCAAAAATGTTGAATATTAATGGAGATATTAATGTTTATTTAGTTTAAATAAACATTAATGTTTTGAGCTTATATTATTAAGTTATAATATAATTTTATATTATAACTTAAGTAAGAGTCCAAGTATCATTAAAGGGGACCATTTAATTAATTAATTGTGGCTCTTTTACCAAGGTGAAATATTAAATGACAAAGTGAAAATATTATATCATTAAATGTCATTTAATATCATTAATTGATTTAATGCCTTATTGGAGAAAATCAAACCTTCATGGGAAATATATATAAGGCTTTTGAAAAGAAGAGAAGGGGGATTGATTATGTGATTGGAGTTTTTGATTGAAGTTTCTCTGGAGCATTGAAGTGTAGAATACCAAGGGTTTCTGCAAGATTCAAGGCTTGTCGGCATTGGAGCATTGAAGTGTAGAATACAAAGGGTTTCTGCAAGATTCAAGGCTTGTCGGCATTGGAGAGCATGGCTTCTTCATTGTAACAGCATATAGAGGGTGTGCAATATCATCTAATTATGCTTGTGAGAGTTGGCTTCATTCAGAAGTCAATATTGAGCTGATTGGAGGGTTTATTTCAGAGTTTGTTTGCAGATTGAAAGAGACTACAGTGCGCTACAGTGCCGTGAACAGTGCGCATGAACAGTGCGCTTCAGTAGTTTGAATTCTATAGAAGGGGATTTAGAAAGGTGAACAGCTATATATATTTGACAAGGGCTTTGCGTATGAGGAGAATCAAACCAATATATCAAGGCAGCCATTGAAATTCCAGGTTTTCTATCTATGGTCATTGTATTAGAAAATCATTACTTCATTGCATCATTTTCTATTATGATTATATCATGAAATACTTGGAGGTTGCATATGTTTAATGGAGATATAAGTTGCATATTCCACATTCATGGTAACATTCAACATTGATCAGCCACTTAGCTTTCATGCCAATTGTTTGCTTAAATGCCTAATGGCTGTAGGTATACATTTTGGGATGCATGACAAGTGTTTGTCTTAATGTCAACTAGCTGTACTAGTTAATTTCAGTCATTACATGTGTGTGTAAAGGTCTAAAACAGCTAGTATATCATTTCTATAACAACTTTGCATTGTTAGAAGCTTTCCATAACTTCATTTGCAGCCTACAAACCCAAAGAAGACAAATAAAGAATTCACTACAGCGGCTTCAAACATTGTATGCCAAGTGTTTGACAATATTCCTTGGGGTTCAAATAAGCGAAACAGGGTCAGATTAGCCAAGGGATATTATAGTGGTATCAGAGCGGTTTCCTGCCAACCTGTTGGGTAGATTGATTTAGCTAGTTAATCATGGTTACTTCAAGTACCCAGAATCAGTTGGACCAGAATAGGAAGCAAGTGTATTCCTCATTGGAAAAGTTAAAACAAAATCAGAAGAAGCTGGATGAATTGATTTCACACCCTGCAAAACTTGATAGAGTTGCTCGGTATATGACATCTATTTTTAAGGATAAAAAGGTGAAACTTGAAGAGAATGTGGTGATTATTGGCACTCAAGAAGTTGTTATCAGTCATGATAACAAGTCTGATTTTCATGACAGCAGCCTTGCACTTGAGCGTAATGATGATTTGAAAGTCATGGAAAGTTCAGAAAGTGTTGTGGGAGTGACCTTGAGTATTGGCACTCGTGATACAAGTGTCAAGAATGAGGATTGCATGGGAATTTTGGCTCATAAGAGTTCTGATCTATATGACAGCAGTGATGAAATTTTGCATCAGCGTGAGAGAGCAGTGACTACACATGTGCAAGATGTTTCTATTAAGTTGCCGCATGAAGGTACTCGAGATTTGGGTACTAATGGGGTAATGTGTGATGTGGATTCATGTCATTTAGAGTCTGATTTTTCAGATCAGACCTTAGAGAACAAGTTTGAAGATTCATGCTTTGGCATAGGATCCCAGAATCATGAGTTGGATGGCCATGTAGTTGCATTGGAAGTGAAAGTGTGTGAAGATATTGTCATAACAACAACTTCTACCTTGCCAGTTGAGCCATCCTACGAGGTACATAGCAACAGTACCTTAGATATTGATGTGTGCACAATTGATTGCATACATGATGTTGTTGATC
The DNA here is from genome assembly GCF_030272615.1 of Cryptomeria japonica. Classification (NCBI taxonomy): domain Eukaryota; kingdom Viridiplantae; phylum Streptophyta; class Pinopsida; order Cupressales; family Cupressaceae; genus Cryptomeria; species Cryptomeria japonica. The sequence continues at coordinate 419,662,377 of NC_081411.1, read as the reverse complement.
ACGAGGTGAGTGATGTTGATTCGGTTTCATACCATAGTGCAGATTTGGGTGGAAAGAATGAGTCACAGGGGTATCATCATCTGACTGGGCAGTTGAAGGTTAATGATGATATGATTGCTACAACTTTGGAGCATTTTGATGTCGCTCGACAAATGTTGGCGACCTTTGGTTGGAGTACTCCTGAGACATATGAGCACAGTGATAGAAGTCTTTCCCTAGCAGAGTTCCATGCACTCCGAGCAGCTATTGGGATAATGAAACAGAATTACTTGCAGTTACTTGCTGATAGGGATTATCTTCTCGAGTGGGATTGCACTTGCTACGATGCACTGAAGGGAAAGGAGGAGGAGGTTGATGAGCTCACCCATGAGCTTGAGGTGACTATGGACTCGTTGGAGAGCGCTCAGTCAGCCCTTTGTGAGTCACAGTCACAGGTTGAGGAACTTACCGTGGCATTGAGTTTAGCACAGTCTTCACCATCTGTGGATACAGTTGAGTTTCCTATAGCATCACTTGGTGATGAGTTTACACCCACGGGTTGTAGTGATGGGTATGTTGAGGATGTTGTTACATCCGTCACTGATGCAGGTACAGGTGACTTAGCTGGGATAAGTATTTGGGTTGAGAGCAGCAGAGAACCACTTGTTGCATCAGGTTCTCCCGAGGTTAGTGCTATGACAAATGATACAGGTCAGATTGTTGATAGCTCTTGTGTGGCAGTGGTGGACTCTCCAGAGAGTTGTGTGTTAGTACGCGACGTTACTCCATCCACTTCACATGGAACTCGCATAGTGTCATCTAGTTGGGAGTATGGCTCTCATGTAGATTTGTTTCCCTCTCCTGGAAGCAAATCTGTTACTTCATCCCATGCAGCTGATTTTGGACGCCAGCTTGTTGTTTCTCAGAGTCAGAGTGATCAGCTGCAGGTCTTAGAGGATAAGGTTGACTCAGCCTTATATTGTTTTTACTGCACAGATTCATTTATTGAGTACCTTCTTGAGAGTCCTGAGTTTCGAGAGGGTCCGTTTGGAGCCACCAAGGATACTCTCATCTGAGGTTCTCTCGCCATCAGGCTTGGTGTGGGAGTAATTATTGATACTCTGACTACAATGCTTCCTAATAGAGATTTTGTGATTCGGTTTGCAGAGAGGGTTACCAGAGCCCCTACCCAATCAAGTGTTTGGGGTCAGAGATTGGAGCCATCTCATGATTCCAGTATTGTTAGAGATGAGCCCTTGACCGATGTTGAAGCGTTTTATCGCAACTACATAGTGAGGAGTGCTCATCACTTTTCTTTTGATCCACACGTGGAGGACTTGATGATGCATCGATGTGGATTGGCTTCAGGATTATACCATCCATTGTGGGATGGAGAGTTACCATTTTCAGTAGATGGAACTAGCAGTTGCAAGTAGCCGACTCAATTGATTGTTGGTGGCTACTTGCTCGAGCAGTGTTCAGTTTCCCATCATGTTGATGTGTATCCGGTGGAGATTGTTACTCCTATGACACAGAGGCTATCTTTGGATACATGGCTTCAGAGAGACTATGGTGACAATGGGCGTGATGGTTTAGTCGGATATCACATCCATGAGGGTTTAGCAGAGGTTGTGGAGAGATGTTGCATAGCAGATGTTTCCAGGTACTCCTATCTTCACAGTACAGATGGATGTGTGTATAGATTGCACTAGGATCCAGGTGATGACAGAGTTAGTGTTGCAGTTTGGATAGGTCTCATGGGTTGGCTTCACCACATCTCGCATGGTGAAGTGGCGATCAGTGTTGAGCAGCGAAAGTCTGAGGGAGGTTTACATGGCAGATTTCTACCCTGGATTTGGAATCCAGGTATACTATGTGGGACACTAGCGAGTATGTTGAGGGATCCTTTGTGTGCATCCGAGTTCCGGTTAATGTTCCCTGTTTTGGGAAGCAAACATTGTCAGTTTTCAGAGTTGCTTCCACTTGATGTTCATGTTCTTGTGACACCTGGTGTTGAGGTTGATTTAGTTTGGCAGGTCTTGTTAGTTGTGCCCTTGGTGTGGGCATTACAGGAGTTGCTTGGTAATACCAGGGACATTACACAGGTCTTCATTTGGGATCTAGGTGGAGGAGTTTCTTTGCAGTCGATATTGCTTGGGGACAAGCAATTTCAGGAGGGGCGGACTGTAATGTCCCCATTTTAGCAGACTTGGATTTTGTGAGATTAGCCTATTATCCTGAGCCTCGTAGGCTAATGTGTTGGATAGAGGGTCTTTTGAGGATTGGTATCATCTCCAGTGTTCAGAGTGCTTCAGTTTGGTCTTCGTTTGGCATCATTCGGACATCATTTGCTCTACTTCCTATTTTTAGTAAGTCTTGGGATGTTAGAGATGGACCCCTGCTATTTTTAGTAAAGGGGGTATGGTCATATGCAGCTTCATCATGTCAGCTCCCAGTTCAGACGGCGTTCAAAAATGTTGAATATTAATATTAATGTTTATTTAGTTTAAATAAACATTAATGTTTTGAGCTTATATTATTAAGTTATAATATAATTTTATATTATAACTTAAATAAGAGGCCAAGTATCATTAAAGGGGACCATTTAATTAATTAATTGTGGCTCTTTTACCAAGGTGAAATATTAAATGACAAAGTGAAAATATTATATCATTAAATGTCATTTACTATCATTAATTGATTTAATGCCTTATTGGAGAAAATCAAACCTTCATGGGAAATATATATAAGGCTTTTGAAAAGAAGAGAAGGGGGATTGATTATGTGATTGGAGTTTTTGATTGAAGTTTCTCTGGAGCATTGAAGTGTAGAATACCAAGGGTTTCTGCAAGATTCAAGGCTTGTCGGCATTGGAGAGCGTGGCTTCTTCATTGTAATAGCATATAGTGGGTGTGCAATATCATCTGATTATGCTTGTGAGAGTTGGCTTCATTCAGAAGTCAATATTGAGCTGATTGGAGGGTTTATTTCAGAGTTTGTTTACAGATTGAAAGAGACTACAGTGCGCTACAGTGCCGTGAACAGTGCGCATGAACAGTGCGCTTCAGTAGTTTGAATTCTATAGAAGGGGATTTAGAAAGGTGAACAGCTATATATATTTGACAAGGGCTTTGCATATGAGGAGAATCAAACCAATATATCAAGGCAGCCATTGAAATTCCAGGTTTTCTATCTATGGTCATTGTATTAGAAAATCATTACTTCATTGCATCATTTTCTATTATGATTATATCATGAAATACTTGGAGGTTGCATATGTTTAATGGAGATATAAGTTGCATATTCCACATTCATGGTAACATTCAACATTGATCAGCCACTTAGCTTTCATGCCAATTGTTTGCTTAAATGCCTAATGGCTGTAGGTATACATTGGGATGCATGACAAGTGTTTGTCTTAATGTCAACTAGCTGTACTAGTTAATTTCAGTCATTACATGTGTGTGTAAAGGTCTAAAACAGCTAGTATATCATTTCTATAACAACTTTGCATTGTTAGAAGCTTTCCATAACTTCATTTGCAGCCTACAAACCCAAAGAAGACAAATAAAGAATTCACTACAGCGGCTTCAAACATTGTATGCCAAGTGTTTGACAATATTCCTTGGGGTTCAAATAAGCGAAACAGGGTCAGATTAGCCAAGGGATATTACATTGCAACTCTTCCAAATATTAAATTTTGGCCCCATGGTCCGAAATTGATGTTTTGGACGAAATTCGGAGCTCTTGGGGTTTCTTACAAACCTTTTAAGCATTTTCGGACCTAAACCTATCTTTTGCAAATTTCGGAGTGTTCAAACTTTTTTGCAACTTTATCATCTTCGGACCTTCTGGTGAGTTTTGCAAATTTCGGAGCATTTAGCATTTTTTGCAAGTCAGAAAAGTTTTCGGACCTAAATGCCTTTCGTAAAACTTCGGACCTATAAACACGTTTTGCAAATTTTGGAGTTTTTTGAATTTTAGCGAACTTGGATGCATTTTCAGACCTAAGCCCACCTTTTGCAAATTTGCACAACTTTGAATTTCGGCCCCAGGGTCCGAAATTGGGCATTTAAGTGAAATTCAGACCTAAACCACCTTTTGGCAACTTTTCACTTTTTCCAGTTTTTGCCCCAGGGTCCGAAATTGGGCATTTTAAGTGAAATTCGGACCTAAACCACCTTTTGGCAACTTTTCACTTTTTCCAGTTTTTGCCCCGGGGTCCGAAATTGGGCATTTTAAGTGAAATTCGGACCTAAACCACCTTTTGGCAACTTAAGTGAATTTCGGACCTCTAGCCAGTTTTTGCAACTTTTCACTTTTTCGAACCTTATGGGCATTTTTGCAACTTTTTTAAAAAACTTCGGACCTTTAGCCCATTTTTGCAAATTTCGGAGCTTTTGAGTTTTTTTTCAAACTTTTGCGAATTTTGAAATTTAGCCCCAGGGTCTGAAATTAGGCCCTTAGGCCTGTTTTGGCGATTTTAAACATTTTCCTCAAGAAGTGCGAGCTTGGGCACTTGGGCGAGTTTGTCAAGATCTCGTCGAAGGATCATTTTATGGAATATAACATTTAAGTATAAGTGATGTCACTTATACTTTAAGTTATATTCCATATATACTGTCAGGATGTTTGAGAGTGGTTTCGGACCTCCAGGAGTTATATTGCAAATTCTAGTTTTTGGAGGATTCCTCAGTTTTCCAGACTTAGTCAAATTTCAGGATCAGGACATTCCAGACTTGGCCAAATTTCAGGATCTGGACATTCTAGACTTAGCCAAATTTCAGGGCATTTGAAGATCAAGATGACATTCCAGACTCCATCACTCACCAACTTGACCCTTCATATCCCCTTCCTCTTCCGCAAGGACAAAAAGGCACAAACTGGGGGGTCCCTGTCCAAGACGGGGATGGGTGTGCGATTCGCACATCAGAGTCATGCTCGGCGAGTCCTAGGGACTCGAACTCGGACTCGTCCGAGTCTGGCGAGTAACCGAGTTGGCGAGTTTGGCTCAAACTTGCCAAACTCGGCAAGTCCCGAGCCCCAGACTCGGCTACTGGCTGGGTTAGTAAAATGACAAAAAAAACATTTTAAAAAGTTTTTTTGAAGGGTAGATAGTCTTTGTTCACTACAACCTCCGCCTGAGAATGAGAAAAATTAGGGTTACAACATGTCAACCAATAGAAAAATAACACCCAACGCCTTTATTAAATAATAAGTTTTTTTGGCCTCGCAAGGCGCTGCCCCTCGACCCCGCCTTGTATCGCGACAGGGAGCGCGCAAGGGGCGCTGCCCCCAAACCCCCGTCGAAAAATATGGGGGGAAACTACGTGGATAGAAGTAGGGAAAATTTAACCTCCAAGTCTGACACTGATTGGATCGACCAGGTAGATATAGAGGTTGAGACTATAGCCATGGCAGAGGAGGAGCGGAGAGCACGAGCACAAACAAGAGATTCAGAGGCAGATAGTGACACGGATGTTCCTGATGTTGGTGAGCATGGCATGGTGTCACGGGGAGCGGCTATGGCTGTCGAATCATCTAGGACCTACCTTAGACGCCTTCGCAGGGGACCGGGGCCGGAGGGTGCAGGCTCCTCTGAGCCATAGGCTTGTAGTTGTATTTACCTTTGGTATTTGTATGAAACATTTGATGATGATCATATGATGACATGGATTTTTTATTCCATGAGTTTTGTAATATTGTATACATTTGACAATATTTATATATCTATGTTTGTTATTTTCTTCAGCTACAATTTGCGTTTATGCTTATGTGATTGATGTATACTTGTGTATGTAATCAAATGAGTCGAGTTTGATGATGTTATTGTGTCTTTAAGGTGTATTCAATAAAGGGTGTCTGAAACAAGTTTTAAATATTTAAAAATCTCTAAATTTCTTGAGTTTTTCACTTTCCTAAGTCCAGTCGAGTCTGGAGCCGAGTCTGACGCCGAGTCCCGAGTCCGAGTCCAAGTCGGCGTTGCCGAGTCCGAGTCCCATTTCTTTGATTAATACTATTGAGATATTTGTCATTGATGTCAAATTCTGAAGCTATCTGTGTGTATGTTGGAGCTGCTTGTGTGTGTAAATCTTCTCTAGTCAGCATAGTGCTTACTTGTCAAATATATCAGCTGCTCAGTCCAATTAGCCACATAATCAAATCTTATGTCTGGTGGGGCCCATTTCTTTCATCAATATTTGAATTTTTTATTCAAAGGAAATGAACCTTTTAAATAAAAAAATGAACCTTTTAAGGCAGGTGTTATGTAATTTAAGTGGCATGTCAAGCTTCAGTTTTCTTATTCGAATCTTTTTATTCTGAATTTTTTTGGGAATTGACTTTAATAAGTCAGACTTTGGCGACTGCAAGCTGGGTGTTGATAGTGGAAGAAAGTTGTGGGAGTAATTTTTTTATGGATATTACTATGTGCGCCATCATGCTTTCTAGTGCTCTTCTGATTTCATTTATATCTTCAGTTTTTGTCTTTGATTTCTTTATGGGCCTGTCTTCTGGAGCCGTTACTTTTTTTTCTGGGCGTTCTCTTTCTGTCAGCTGGAAACGCTTTTTATAATATTATACTAAAGTTTATGGACTGTTTAATTTTTTCTGGTGGCTACGCTTTTGTTGGGATATTAATTCCAGATGCCGATATTCATTATTCTCCAAGAGTCGTGCCTCTGTTATTTTCGGCAGCATTCAAAGCGATTAATGTTTTTTTTTATAAGGTCGGGCCTTCATTTAAATAGGCTGTGCGTTTTGTTTTTTTGGACATGGTTATGCTTGTGGCAGCAGGTTCAAAAGATTCGAACTCATTTTTTTAATGTGAATGGGATCGTGGTGTATTGAAGTCTTAAGGCTGTGAATGTCTTCGTGTAATTGCAGACTATTGGAATTTATTCTCTGTTAAAAATTGAGTTCGTGAATTTTAGTGGCATATTGTTCTGAGTTATTCTGAGCCGTTTTTTATGGATACTGGCTTTGAATGGTGGTATTGTGGCCAACATGCATTTATGGTGCTCTGCAGGATGTGAGAGGTTATACGATAATATTTGCAGGGAACTTGAAACAAGAATATATAGTCTTCTATTCCTTAACGGAAGTTTTTTTTAATTTTCTGAGTGTGCACCTTGTTCTGTGAGGCAACGTGATTAGTGGAGGACACTTTGTTTTATTGTATGGAGTTTTCGATATATCTCTGGTCAGTGAAAAATACATGTTAAGACTACTGTGCACATTCACTTCACAGAGAGGTCAAGATGACTGCAGAGCTGAATAAAAAGCATTTATACGGTGTATAAGTTATTTAAGGAACGGTGTCAAAGTGTTGGGTGTGAACTGGATGGTACTATTGAATCACTCTCAGAGTTCATGAGCTCATATTTTCTGAAGTACAGCAATATCTCTATGTTGGTTGAGCTGTTTGAATGTTAGAGGAAAAGTCTGACATTGTGTTCTGGTTTTTAGTTCCTAACAATTATTTGTATTTGAGGTTGGTGACTCGTCTAGCTGGAGTTGGTGCTTCAGGTGTTTAGGGATAGGAGCTTTTTTTGAGAGTTGGTGCTCTCTTATGTAATCTGGGTTGGTGCCCATTCTAGGCTTTGAAAAATATTATGAACCATGGTTTTTTACCCGAAAGGGTTTTCCACGCGATAAATTCTGTGTGTCCGTCTTCATGCTTTCTTTTATGATAATTTTCTGTGTTAAAGTATGAAATTTATTCAAAATTTGCAAATACTGATTCACCCCACCCACTCCTCCACCTCACAGTATTTGCTTTGTGATCTTCAAATACTTCCTTGTTAATGTAAATTGTATCCTTGGAGGCCTTCAATTTGCTTCAGCAATAACACCTTATGTTTCTTCTTTGACATCAATAACAATAAATCTAACATTACCCTGATGAGCTCATTAGCTTTCTTCACAAATAATTCATCAAAAATTGTCTTTGCAACCCCTTCTTCATCTATCTTCTTCAAATAAAAAGAATCCCACCATTTTTGGCTCACAAACATCTACTTCAAATGTGTTCATGAAAAATGCTCTAAAAAGCGTTAGGTTAGCCACAAACTATAGTACCTATTTGTGAAAATGCCTTTCCACTACTGTGCTCTCTCATCAAGCTAAGCACCCATGGATGATTATAAATCCATTTGGTGATCTTCCTTGCATCTTCCACCTCATACTTCTACCAATAAAATTTACCTATGTCCTCCAACAAAGAATCAAGGTAATGAAGAGCACAAGGACACCAAAAAAGTGTTAGATGCCTCTCCTCCAATAGTCTCACTACCACCACATACATTGTTGCATTATTAGTCACAAATTGGACCACGTTGTGCATACAAACCTCTAAGACAATCTCCTTCAATATTCAACTCAAACTCTCAACATTCTCTGCATTGTTAGAGGCATCAACGGACCTAAAGTTCACCATATAACCATTTGAAGCCATTAAAAGTTGAATAAGTGTTTGATTCCTTATATCTATCCACCCATCTAATGTAATGTCCCCTTCTCATTGATGCTCTTTCAGTGGTCCATTAGCCTATTCCTGAGACCCGTAGGCTAGGTGGAATGAAGAATGAGGGTCTAGCATTGATGAAACGAGGACTTACTATTTTTAGTAAGTCAGGGAATGGCCATTCTGGTGTTACTGTACTACTGAGCTCTCCATGTTTTGCCTCTGGACGCAATGATCATGCTTTTCTGAGCATTAGTTCTTGACTTGCTATTTTTAGTAAGTGGCAGTGTGGCACAATTCTATTTTTGGCAGTAGACAGGGTTCTGATTCTGCAGCAGTTTTGGTGGTCGTCCTGACTCAATAGTGTTAATAATCAGTACGGGAGTCATATGTGAAATAATTAAATATTAATTCCTTATCCTAAGGTTTAATATTTAATTAATCTGATTATTGACGACTGATTTATTAAAAATTGGGATTAATGCCTATTTTTCCTAAGTTCTTGGCGAATTTCATGTTTATTAAAGAGATCGAAATATTGAGAAAGATATTATTTTTTATTAACTTATCTCTAAAATTTGCCAAAGTGTAACGTGGGTCCTTGCCTTAGGCGTGAGGTTTGACTTGTGGGAAATGGCGCCACTCTTGGGGTCTACATGTAGTGGAGCGAAATGCAAATGAAAAGCGTTGAAATTGAAGGAAATGGCATTTGGGTTTGAGGTGTGTGGAGTTATAAATATGAGACTTGGGCTCCCATTTCCCCATCTTTGAAAATTGCATCGTTATGCTGCCGGTTTGGCTACTGAAAAGCTGAGCTTCGAAGTTGGCTTCCTAGCCGATTCTCAGTTTCGTACTTGCAAGATAGTACCTAGTTGTGTCTTTGTGTTCCCAATGCTGATTGGTGAATGAGTTGCAAATTATGGAGTGTTCTATGTTGGATTTGAGTGTTTCTGGTTGCTGGTCGCGAGACTGCTGAAAGTGAATTTTGCTCACACCTCTTAACTAGGCGACTCCATCATTCTAGGTACCAGCTCATCCTTCCTTCCTAGCCATGGCGATACAATGTGTGAGTTTTTAACCCTTTTAAATGAGCAATGAATTTATTAGACAAAATCAAACTTCCCAAGTATAGCGTGGGTTTTTGCCTTTGCCTTGGGATGCGTGCCAAATGATTAGTGGTCTATTTGGGTTGTAATTTGGTTGGGATGTTGTTGTTAGAGTTATATTGGGGGATTGGGATTGATTTGAATTGATTCGGATGAAAAATGAGTGAGTTACGAGTATTTTGATGTTTCCATAGGCTGCTGAAATTGTACTTTCAGCTTGCAGATTAGTTGTAACAGAAAATTACAGTCTTGTTGTAAAATCTGCAATTACTCCTCTCATCTTATCTATATTTTGTAAGGTTGTTTCAGTAGTACTGATCATCCCTTCTTTTTGATATTATTTGTAATCCCCACTACATAAGTGGAAGAGGCTGGCTTGCCGCCTTCTAAGTTTTGTAATTCAGTTTTTGTACTCTGTCCTCCCACTGAATAAGTGGTCGAGTGATAAGTTCAATACAATGGTCCTCCCGCTGAAATATGCGGTAGAGTGATAGCTTAATGTAATGTCCTCCCACTGAAAAACGCGGTAGAGTGATTGAGTTTCTTGTCATTTTCCCTTGGTCGGTTTACCGCCAAGAGTTTCGTTTCTATCCTGCTGGATAAGCAGAAGGGGCTGGCTTGCCACCTAGATATTGTAATTTTTAGTTTGATTATTGTTGCTAACGATCCCCGGAACACTGTATGCTCTCACCCTCCCAGACTGGGCTCTCAGTGAACAAAAGGTGGAAGGGTTCCCTTTCAGCGGTTTGGTTTATTTCTCTAACCTTAACGGGTTGTGGTGATTGCTTGTGTCGCTTATTGTTAAAAATCAAAAAAAAATTACTGGGATATTACAGTGGTATCAGAGCTAGTTTTCCTGCAAGCCTGTGAGAGTCAGTGGGTTCAGAAGTCTCCATGAGTGACAGAGACGTCAGATACTACAACAGAGAGTAGAAGAGACAGCAGTTTCAGGTTCCGATAGTGCCGGAAGAGGATACTTTTTCAGAGGTACTGAGAAACAAAGGAAAGGACATAGATATTTCAGATTCAGTGGATTCAATGGCAGATAGGACCACAGACCCGGATGAAGCACCTGATAAGAAGGCAGAGAGGCAATTTGCTGCCATGATGGACATGATGTCCCTACTGCTGGCCAAGCTTAACCAGAACGTTGTTGGGACCCCTAATCAACCCAACAATGGTCTGGAAGCTAGCACTTCCAACGCTCCTGTGGGCAATACGAACGGGAGTAACAACGGAAGTAACAATGGAGGTTCAGCCCCAAGGCCTTTACAGCCTGTCTTTTTGTCAAAAGAAGTACAACAAGCTGAAACAGAGATACCCACAGCTGATGAGATAAGAAACAACTACATGGAGTATGCTTCCCTTCCCGGTGAGATCCGAGATATCCTAACTTTGGATCAATTCATGAATCAGAAAATGAAAAGAGGAAGGAGGAATGACTACAAGTCTGCTGCCCCAAGAGATTTCCAGCAAGCTCTTGGAAGAGTAACCTTAGCACACTTCGATGGAAGCGCTAAGAGTACAGCTAGAGCATGGGTACAGAAGTTGGACAATTACTTGTCCTTGAAACCGATGTCGGAGAAGGACACCATCAAGTTTGCTACCTTGCACTTGGATGGAGTGGCCCACGAATGGTGGTACCATGCATTGGTCACCCTTGGTAACAACTTAGTCACCACCTACACTGATTTCACCAACAAGCTAATTAAGAGATTTGACACCAGGGATCCAGAGGTGAAGTTTAGAGAACTTGCACAACTAAGGCAGCAAGGGTCATTGGACACTTACGTGACTGAATTCCAAAACTTGTCAGTCATGGTGAGTAGCATCTCAAAGAAGTGATTGGTTGTCCTTTTCACTGAAGGACTTGAAGAACCATTGAGAGGATGGGTCAAAGCTTTTGATCCGCCCACCTTGGCAGAAGCTATTAAAAAATCTAGAAGTATGGAGTTGGCTGCCCCAAAGAGTAAAATTCAGTCTAAGCCTTTCCCTTTCAGAAAGGACAAGAAGAAGTTTACGAATTAGACCAAGAAGTTCTCTCCGCATATGGATGATGGGCTTCGTCAAGAGCTCCGGAGAAAGAACCTATGTTATTCTTGCAGAGAACCTTGGGTTCCCGGACATAGGTGCCATGGAAAAGGGAATTTGCATCAGATGGAATACTATTCAGAAGATGGATCAAATTCTGAAATTTCAGAACAGCAAACTGAAGTTGAGGACAGCGAGTATGAAGAGGCTCTTGAAGGGCCTGAATTTGGGTCAGAAGATAGAGGAGTGTTTGCTCAACTCTCGAGCATTCACAAAAATGAGTCTTTCAGAGCTCGGGGTGTGATTGGAGAGCATCGTGTCATAGCTCTCATTGACACAGGTGCAACACACAACTTCATTGATGAAAGGGTTGTTGCAAAAAAGGGACTAGTGGCAAAGAAAGTTGAGGGCTTCAAAGTCATGGTAGCAAATGGCTCCACTATATCCTGTAACAGAATGATTTCCAACATGTCTTTGAAGTTGGGAAATCATGAAATCATAGATGATTTCTTTGTGGTAAGCATTGGAGGGACCGATGATGCAGTCATCGGGATTCAATGGCTGAGATCTCTTGGTGAGATCACACTAAACCTACAAACCATGGAGCTGAAATTCACGTCTGAAGGGAAGAAGGTGGTTTTGAGAGGAATGTCGCATGGGGGACTTAAAGTTGTATCCTTGAAAAGAATGGAAAGGTTGATCTGCCATAATCAGGTGGAGTGGGCAGCCGAATGTTTGATAATGCCTTCCAATCCATTGGTGGATAAGGGCAGCTATTCTTCAGATATTTCAGCAATGGTCAAGGATAGGAGCAAGATCATGGTAATGCCTTCAGAACCACAACAAGAGCACAGAAATTATCCTAAAGACATTCAAGCTTTGATAACTAAGAGAAGCAAGGTGTTCAAAAACACACCTCTTGGCAGACCTCCTGAAAGAGGTGCCGAACACATTATTGAGCTTGAAGAAGGAGCTAAGTCAGTCATGACTACTCCTTACCGCTATCCTAAGAAGCAGAAAGATGAGATTGAGAAAGCAATTCAGGAATTGCTTGACATGGGTTACATCCGGCCTAGCAAAAGCCCCTTTGCTTCGGCTGTTGTTTTGGTGAGAAAGAAGGATGGGACCATGCGCATGTGTGTGGATTACAGAGCCCTGAATCACAAAACCATCAAGAATCAGTATCCTATTCCGAGAATTGATGAGCTCATTGACGAGCTACATGGGGCAGTGTTCTTTTCCAAGATTGACCTCAGATCGGGGTACCATCAGATTAGAATGAGAGCTTCAGATGTGGAGAAGACTGCTTTCAGATGCCACTTTGGGCATTTTAAGTTCCTAGTCATGCCCTTTGGTTTGACTAATGCTCCTGCTACATTCCAGTCATGCATGAACAGATCTTCCAAGAACGGTTAAGGAAGTTTGTTTTGATATTTTTTGATGACATCCTAATATTCAACAAATCTTGGAAAGAACATTTACAGCAGTTGGATGAAGTGTTGGGCATACTAGAATCTGAATCCCTGTTTGCCAAGGAGTCCAAATGTGAGTTTGGGATGGAAGAGTTGCTCTACCTCGGTCACATTATCAATGCGAGTGGTGTGAAGGTGGACCCTGAAAAGATTAGAGCCATCATTGATTGGCCTACTCCCAAAAACATAACACATTTGAGGGGATTTTTGGGATTGTGTGGATTCTATCGGAGGTTTGTGAAGGGATATTCTCAGTTGGCTGCCCCCCTTACAGATCTTACCAAGAAAGGAGCTTTTGAATGGTCTGAAAAGGCACAAACAACATTTGAGCAGTTCAAAGGGATCATGAGTTTCTGCCCTGTTATAGCATTGTCTGATTTCACCAAGCCATTTGAGCTACAATGTGATGCATTTGGAGAAGGTGTTGGTGCGGTCCTCATGCAGGATAAGCATCCTATAGTCTTTGAGAGCAGAAAGTTGAGAGGTCCTGAGCGACTGTATTCCATTTATGACAAGGAAATGCTTGCCATAATGCATTCCCTTGCAAAGTTCAGACAGTATCTGGTGGGGAGTAAATTCATTGTTAAGACTGATCACAATAGTCTTAAACACTTCATGCATCAGAAGGATCTGAATGAGAGACAATAGAAATGGGTGAGTAAGCTATAGGCTTACGACTTCGATATTGAGTATGTTAAGGGAAAAAACAATATGGTGGCAGATGCCTTATCCAGAAGACCCCATTTGAGCTCACTTTGCGAACTTACTGCTGATTGGAGGGAGTTATTGTTTGCTGATTATGCCAAAAATCAATTTGCAATCAGCCTTAAAGAAGGTACTTTTCACGATGAAAGGTACAAATTGGTTGAGGGATTGATACTGTACAAGGGAAGAATCTTCAGAGTACCTGAATCTAAGTTAAAAGAGAAGATTTTGAAGACTTTCCATGACATCCCCCTTGCTGGTCACCAAGGTTATTTCAAAACATACAAGCAGATCCGAAAGAGATTCTCTTGGAAGGGGCTTAAAAATGATGTTTTGAAGTACTTTAAGGAGTGTCATACATGTCAGAGGAACAAAGATGAGCACACTCTACTAGCTGGTTTGTTACAACCCTTGCCTATTCCCGATCAAAAATGGGAAAGTATTTCCATGGATTTCATCACGGGGTTGCCCCGGGCTCAAGGGAAGGATAGTATCTATGTGGTGGTGGACAGACTTACAAAGTTTGCTCATTCTTCGCCATCACCAACTCTTTTACAGCAGCACAAGTTGCTGAAGTGTTCTTCCGGGAGGTGTTCAGATTGCATGGTTTACCGAAGAACATTGTGAGTGATAGGGACAGCAAGTTCCTAAGTGCTTTTTGGCAGGAGATTTTCAGATTGTGTGGTACTGTGCTCACTCCAAGCACCAGTTATCACCCTCAAACTGATGGGCAGATCGAGATAGTGAATAAGTGGTTGGAAGGTTATCTTGGAAACTATGTCTCGGAGCAACAGAATACTTGGGTGAGATGGCTTCACCTAGGGGAATATTGTTACAATTCCTCCTATCACATGTCCATTCGGATGTCACCATTCATGGCACTATATGGTTATGAAGCTCCTAGCTTCGCAGACTTGGTATTTGGTGATAGCAGAACCCCTCAGGCAAAGGATATGATGCAGCAAAGTCAAGATATTCTGAGGATTTTGAGGGACAATCTCCAGCATGCACAGAATCAGCAGAAGTTATATGCTGATCAGCAGCGTATTGAGCGCACCTTTGAGGTGGGCGACATGGTTTATTTGAGGCTCCAGCCCTACAGACAGTCTACTCTCAAGAAGAGTGGGGTTGAGAAATTGAAGCCTCGATTCTATGGGCCTTTCAGAGTCAGCAGAAGGGTTGGAGAAGTGGCTTATGAGTTGGAATTACCAGCAAGCAACAAGATCCATAATGTATTTCATGTGTCTCGCCTTAAGAAGGCTCTGGGACATAATGTTGTTGCTTCAACTGAGTTACCTCCGCTTGATGAGGAGGGAGAGTTGGTTTTGGTTCCAGAAGCTATCCTTGAATTTAGGGAACGAACTTTGAGGAGAAGAGTGATCAGGGAATACTTGATCAAATGGAAGAATCTACCAGCAGAGGATGCTACGTGGGAAAATGAGGAGATTTTATTGCATCCAGTCTTACAGTTGCTTGACGACAACCAATTTTGGGGAGGGTGGACTGTAATGTCCCCTTCTCATTGATGCTCTTTCAGTGATCCATTAGCCTATTCCTGAGACCCGTAGGCTAGGTGGAATGAAGAATGAGGGTCTAGCATTGATGAAACGAGGACTTACTATTTTTAGTAAGTCAGGGAATGGCCATTCTGGTGTCACTGTACTACTGAACTCTCCATGTTTTGCCTCTGGACGCGATGATCATGCTTTTCTGAGCATTAGTTCTTGACTTGCTATTTTTAGTAAGTGGCAGTGTGGCACAATTCTATTTTTGGCAGTAGACAGGGTTCTGATTCTGCAGCAGTTTTGGTGGTCGTCCTGACTCAATAGTGTTAATAATCAGTACGGGAGTCATATGCGAAATAATTGAATATTAATTCCTTATCCTAAGGTTTAATATTTAATTAATCTGATTATTGACGACTGATTTATTAAAAATTGGGATTAATGCCTATTTTTCCTAAGTTCTTGGCGAATTTCATGTTTATTAAAGAGATATCAAAATATTGAGAAAGATATTATTTTTTATTAACTTATCTCTAAAATTTGCCAAAGTGTAACGTGGGTCCTTGCCATAGGCATGAGGTTTGACTTGTGGGAAATGGCGCCGCGTTGAAATTGTAGGAAATGGCATTTGGGTTTGAGGTGTGTGGAGTTATAAATATGAGACTTGGCCTCCCATTTCCCCATCTTTGAAAATTGCATCGTTATGCTATCGGTTTGGCTACTGAAAATCTGAGCTTCGAAGTTGGCTTCCTAGCTGAGTCTCAATTTCGTACTTGCAAGATAGTACCTAGCTGTGTCTTTGTGTTCCCATTGCTGATTGGTGAATGAGTTGTAGATTATGGAGTGTTCTATGTTGGATTTGAGTGTTTCTGGTTGCTGGTCGTGGGACTGCTGAAAGTGAATTTTGCTCACACCTCTTAACCAGGCGACTCCATCATTCTGGGTACCGGCTCATCCTTCCTTCCTAGCCATGGCGATACAATGTGTGAGTTTTTAACCATTTTAAATGAGCAATGAATTTATTAGACAAAATCGAACTTCCCAGGTATAGAGTGGGTTTTTGCATTTGCCTTGGGATGCGTGCCAAATGATTAGTGGTCTATTTGGGTTGTAATTTGGTTGGGATGTTGTTGTTAGAGTTATATTGGGGGATTGGGATTGATTTGAATTGATTCGTGTGAAAAATGAGTGAGTTATGAGTATTTTGATGTTTCCATAGGCTGCTGAAATTGTACTTTCAGCCTGCAGATTAGTTTAACAGAAAATTACATTCTTCTTGTAAAATCTGCAATTACTCCTCTCATCTTATCTCTATTTTGTAAGGTTGTTTCAGTAGTACTGATCATCCCTTCTTTCTGATATTATTTGTAATCCCCACTGCATAAGTGGAAGAGGCTGGCTTGCCACCTTCTAAGTTTTGTAATTCAGTTTTTGTACTCAGTCCTCCCACTGAATAAGTGGTCGAGTGATAAGTTCAATACAATGGTCCTCCCGCTGAAATATACGGTAGAGTGATAGCTTAATGTAATGTCCTCCCGCTGAAAAACACGGTAGAGTGATTGAGTTTCAGTTCTTGTCATTTCCCTTGGTCGGTTTACCGCCAAGAGTTTGGTTTCTATCCTGCTGGATAAGCAGAAGGGGCTGGCTTGCCGCCCAGATATTGTAATTTTCAGTTTGATTATTGTTGCTAACGATCCCCGGAACACTATATGCTCTCACCCTCCCAGACTGGGCTCTCGGTGAACAAAAGGTGGAAGGGTTCCCTTTCAGCAGTTTGGTTTATTTCTCTAACCTTAACGGGTTGTGGTGATTGCTTGTGTCGCTTATTGTTAAAAATCAAAAAAAAATTACTGGGATATTACATCTAAAAATTAAGTATATTATTCCTTTTTCTCTTCCACAATCATCTTTGAATTTGCCACTACTTTCTAGAGCAACAACCCACTTAAGCCATGTGGACTATGTCTTGAACCCTTTCCCTACAATGTTCAAGGTTATGACCAAATTCTCTCGATAAGGGCTTCTTGCCACATTCAATAAAAGGTGGTTGTAGCACCCAAAATTTGCACAAATTATGGTTGTTTTATCATAATTCTCCTTGTTCCATGAGCCTCTAAGTGAAGGTTGTGAAGCGAGCATATTTCATAGAACAAAAAATCATTGTTACAGCCTTCAATTGAAACTTGATGAAATGGATGTCCTACAAATTTTGTGGACTGTGAGAGGAGCACACAATCTCTATATTTGCATCTGCCTCTAATTCTCGTGCCATGTTAGGAGTCGTCATTTTTAAACTGCTTGTAGTTGTCCTCATCTTCTCCAATTTTTATTGCTCTATCAAAGCAAGGGCCATCTTTGCCTCCCATACAATCTCCAACTCAATGTTTGGACACAATTTGACATTGCACCTAGCAATATATATAAGATAGGATTTGAGGTGATTGATGTCTCCACTTAGCTTCAATCCACAATAGTTGTGGATAAACGATCCAAGATTGGTCCTATTGTCTCATGGTTCCAAGTGGCATCCCTATTGCAAATGACTTTGATCCACTTCTTAGATGCCATCGGATACAAAGTGTAAACCCTAGATTGAAAAAAAATCAAAAAACAGTTTGCTACAACTTGCAAACAATAGTATTGAATAACATAAAAAAAAAAAGCAATTGCTAAAGAAACCTATATAGCATAGATAAATTTGGATGCAATATAAAACATGAATGCACATTAAAAAAATAACATTTCTAAATACTTGGAAGAATTTCTAGATTTAAAACAAAACCTTGAAAATATGAAAAACAAAAAATATAACTGAAATAGGTTTGAAAATATCCAAAATCTTGCAACCACAATCACCTAGAACTGCCACAAGAAGAGACCAAAGCAATATGATCATTGTGTGAATGAGAAGGGAATCTTTTAGCACTTTAAATAGTTGAACCACATTTTTTCCTGAAACTAGGTCATGTTTTGTCTGCAAACCATGTCCATGAGCTTCTCCTCCAAACTTGACAATTACTCATCCTGAGTTTTGATTTAGAACTCACCAAAACTCACCCAAGAATAAATGGGCAAGTTTCTCACCAAAGTATGTATCTTGCAAGTGCTTGATAAGTTTTAGAACTATAGTACAAACAATAATCAAATTGCACAGCCCTACCATATTTAAAATCCTTGTAGATGCTACTTCTTGATTTCTGTTGCTTTTACATATCTTGACATCCCAACATTGCATTGTTTTTTGTTCAGACCAATCTTTTAATTTTCCTTATTTGAATTCCTTAACTAGATATGCCATGGATGCCACAGCTATTTCTTTTTACAATTGCACTCTTTTGCAGTAACTGTAGCTATATAGCCTTTACTGGACATTATAATTTATGTCCAAATAAATAATTTTTTAAGTGGGTCAATTTTCTTGATGTCATGTAACATCGTCCTACTTTCTTCAAACCTTTTCTTAGGACCTCAGGCAGAGACAAAACAACAAACAATTGAATTAACTCTTCAACCCATATTAAAAACTAGATTCCCATATATCTCTCTGTACCTTCAAACACTTCATGAACATCATTTATTTTTTCTTTCCTCCCCTTTCTATGTTTATTAGAGCATAGAATATATATAATTTAGAAAAAAAAAACTCTGAAGAAAAGCCACAAATACATGCAAATTTGTCTGCATGGTGTTAGACATGAACAAAAGAAATTTTAAAAAATTACAATTGCTTGAAAAATTGAATGTATTGTTTACCTTTATAACTTGGGCTGCAGCAGTCATGACTGATCTACCTGTCGCAGTACTTCCAGTAAATGCAACCTGGTAGAAACAGAAATATAAAATAGTCTTTAGGAAGAAAATGAGGAAAAGTAAGTAGACATAATTGTTGCTGAAGACAGAAAATGCAACAATAAAAGAATCGTGTCCACAACTTCAGGGCAATCATTAAGGAGGAAACACTTTTTGTGACACAATGCATTAGAACTCCATCCACTAATAATGGAAGATGAAAACTGGACAAAAGATGCTAAACCTTGTCCACATCTGGATGTGCTGCCAATGGCGCACCAGCTTCACGACCCAGCCCAGTAATAACGTTCAGCACCCCAGGAGGAAGCCCTACTTCCTTGCATATAGAAGCCAACTCCAAACATGTTCTGGACAAACATAAAAGGTTTTTCTTCAAAGAATATTCCTAAACTCTAAAAAGTATCTTAATACCTCATAAATGAATGTTCTTACACAGATGAAAGCTCTGAAGGCTTTAGTATAGCAGTGCATCCTGCTGCAAGGGCCGGAGCAACCTTCCATGTTGCCATTAAAAGAGGATAATTCCTACAATAAAAGAAAATAACAAGATTTATGCCTTGAACAATATGTGTTGTTGTCTGAACATTACCAAAGGGCTTATATAAATGGAACAGTAGCACAAGTTACCAGAAGTATGAAAGGAAGGAAAATAACTAACAGGAGATATTATTCTGATAATAAAATCTAATATTGATGCACTCAACCAAATTAATGACAAAAAATATAACAAGGAAGCTTTCTAGTGCAGTTTTGATAGGTAAAAAATTAACTCAAAACATAAACCAATTCCAAGTAATTTATTTCTATATCATATCCATTTATGATAGTTTATCTCTCAAGATAATATAGTTTTTGGACCACATATAAGATTCTAAATTTGTTCTATACCTGATTGCCTCAAACGTAGCACTTGTAAAACAATGTTTCTGGATGGAACATGAAAAATCAATAACTTGTTCCAGACTCCAGACTAGCTTTTTAGTTATCATTAGTTAAATATATAAAAGGGATTTTACATTCCATCCATCTTATCCCATCATCACTGTTTAGATTTTCAGGATTCTTTCCTTTCTCAAGATTTTCTCTCACCCTCCACATTATATAAAAATCAACTTAAGCAACTAATTTAGTATGCTGGGCCCATAAAAGATACCTAAATTTCACAAAGTTCTACTTCCCTATCGGTACCAAATTATCCACACAACAATCTATTGTCCTTTCTTGCTCCCACCTTTCTCTCTCTAGCATATAATCTCCCACAACATGGGATCAAGAGATCCATTTTAGCTCTTGAACTATGAATTTTAGGAATCGTTACTTATCAAGCATGTTCCTTAGAGTATAGTGGAAAAAGGCAGCACTAAAATCATTTTCAAATGATTTCACCAGATCACTGTATATAGTGGGAAAAGGCAGGACTAAAATCATGTTTTCAAATTATTTCACCAGATCCCTGTATATAGGGAAAGGTGGCTTGTAGACAATTATGAGAAAGCGAAACCTAGATATTCTGTAGGAAGGGTTGCTTTCTCATACCCTAGCATTCTTTATATTGTTCTTGAATCTTTATCTTCTTATCAAAATGTTTGAAACTAAATTTGTGACATCTCAAATTGATCCGTTGTCATAACTCATAAGCTTGCTAATATGAGTATAGAACTTGACATGTATTCCACTTCCTTATCAATGTGAGAACGGCATATTATCTGAAACTTAGTATATGGTCCTCCCCTTTGAGTGGCTTGTGTTCCATGTATTTTTCTCTACTCAAATTTTTGCACTCAAAAACTAAGCCCTTTCTTTATTATGAACAGCAAGAAAGGCCTGTTTTAGACCTATTGATGAATAAAATGATTGTTCTGGGTATCCATTTATTATTACCAAGTAATCTAGATCAAAGAAGAAAATTTGTCAAAAAATCAGCAAAAATCATAGAACTTTTAAAATGCCGATTCTTTCCCCCAAAACGCTCGCGATTTTGTATAAGATCGTTGATCAATCTGCAGATTCGAACATTGTTGAAACATCAATTTGACCAATCTGTTTGGCTGGCTCTTCCACCCACCCCTGGGCCCTCAATAATGAAGCAGGTCTACAAATTTTAGTAAGATTCTTCCGCAATATGATTTTTGCCTACTATTTTTGTTAACGTTTTTTAGTCGATATTTCATTGATATTTTATCTTTGATATTTAATATAATTATAATATATTAACATAACATAATATTATAGGAATACTAATAACAATAATAAAATAACAATAATTTATAATTATTATATTATTGCATTATAATTATATTATTATTATATTATACTATTATATTATTATAATATATTAATTATATATTATAATACTATTATATTATTATATAATTATAATATATTCATATAATATAATATAATAATAATAACAATAATATAATAATAATAACAATAATATAATAATAATACTAACAACAATAATATAATATAATCATAATATTATTGTATTAAAATTATATTATTATTATATAATAATAAATTATAATAGTATAACCTTTATTTTCCCAATTTTTCAAAAAATCTTATACTTTTGATTTGCCAATTTTTTCCCCAAAAGATTTTTGCTGCTATGATCTAGATTGGTAATGCAGCTTTGAACTATTCGATCATTTATTTGTGTCACAAATCTAATTATGGACTCCAGTATCAGATTCCAATTGCTGTTCATTGAGTGTTAAGAGGCCAGTCTTTGACAAACCTTAGATAAAACTTGGGATATGGTTTTTGGCAGCAAAGGACAGACTGTGTTTATAGTTATTATCTAAATCGTAGTTTGCAAACTTGGTGAGTTACTGAGTACTCACGAGATTTTTCGCTCAGCAAGTACATGAGATTTTTTGCTCAACAAGTAGTCACAGGTTTAACTCGCCACCCAATTTTTTTGAAAAACTTGGCAAGTTTTCAGCGAGTATTTTGAGTGTTAAAGACATCTTTTTTTCTGTGATTTAGACACTTATCCTGTGGCAAGTTCAAGCAAAAAACACATCGTGGACAGGATAAGCATCAAAATCACAGAAAACAATATGGGTTAAAAACTCCAAAATCTCTACCCCCCTGAGGGACGCTACCCCTCAACCCCAGTGGGGGCATTGCCCCTAGACCCCCACCAAGCTCATTTGACACATTTTGTAGATGTATTTTGCATAAAAATTATATCTTTTTCAAACAATTATGTTTTTAAGCACCAAAATCACAGAAAAAAGACATGGGTTAAACACTCCAAAAGCTCTAACCCCCCTGAGGGACGCTGCCCCTCAACCCAGTGGGGGCAATGCCCTAGACCCCCACCAAGCTCATTTGACACATTTTGTTTTTGCATTAAAAAAAAGGTTGTGTTTATTAAGTTGCCGACTTTTCCCAAGTTTTTGCCAAGTACTCTCCAAGTCCGAGTCTGTGAATTATGATTGAAATTATGAACTATTTCATGTGATGACATGTCTGAAGATCTAAGCTATCAGCATCTGCCTTTTTTGTTTTTAACAGATTAAATTTGTTAATACATTTAGACCTATTCTTTACCATGCTAACTCTGATTCAGCATTGAGCTAAAAAAAAATTATTTTTCCCCAGAATTCTTACAAGAATTAATCAGGAAGCCATCTGGACCTAGGACCTTATCTCTTCCTAACAAGAAGAACAGACTCGCAACTTTTTCTATAGTTATCAGGTTTGTAAACTTGGCATTTTTTCTTCTTCAATACTCAACTTTCGCTATTCTAGAACATATTTTCTATTGTGGTTGTCACCACACTTTTAAAAACAAACTTTACAAAAACTTTGCTACTAGCTGATGTATTTCGTCCATATTTTCCAGTGTCTTTTCTTCTAGGGTTTTCAGCTCATTGATGTTGTTTGTGTTTGTTTTCAGGACTATTATATGAAATAATTCAGTCTTGATGTCCCTTCCTTCATCCATATGGCTCTGGATTTCTTTCTCCAGCTGATCACTCTATTCTGCAATCACAAACTACAATTCTGTGCCATTCTGCAAAATATTTTATTTTACTTTATGATGTGAGCATCATATCCTCCAGAGAATATAATGAAATAAATGGAAGACAATGAAGAAGAGAAAACTGAAGCTTGCTGCATGGTAATGATATGGTGTTTCATTTGCAGAAAGAGTACAGAAAATCTGAAAGACACTACATTTCTTCTATTTTGAGAAAATCCAAGGATAATATTGAATATTTGAATAACAAAATTTACATTCTGCAGAGGCAGTTATAATGGACTGGTCTGATTTGAGAAGACTGAATTCCTGTAACCTATCCAACACAAAATGTCTGTGATTTACCAAGTCGGTGCATATGATGACAATGAAAGAGTCACTCCCAAAAAGCAGAGGAGTAAAGAAAGAGCTCACACCCATTCAAGACACTATAGTCAAATTGCACAAAAACATATTGCAAGTAAACACTAATTTAACATTAGAGGATAGAGAAAGAAAAAGAAAATTGTATTAATAGTTAATGTCCGGAATGATCAAACTTAGCCAACAGGACTCCTAAGTATGGTAAGTTAGAATAACCAATTAGAAGCACTAATAGATGCAAGCAAAGTTTACTTCTTGTGCAGAATAATTGAGATATTAAGTGAGGAAGGAAATGGAATCCGATCATGATTCAAAGGAGAAGTTTCAAGTGAACAGCCATATCTCAGACAAAGGCAAAACTCAAAGAAACCATGATACTGTATATGCAATAACCACACCCTTAATAATGGAAAAATGGATGTAATAGATTGCATATGAAGGATGGTAAACAGAAAAGAAAATAATTCATTCTACAAAAGAACGTCCAAACAGATTTTTATTAAAAAAGTCATCTGAAATAACTAAAAGAGAAATTTGTGAGAAATGCCCCACATTACATTTTGATTTAAACTAGTTAAATGCATAAGTAAATAGCCATAAAATCCATACTTATAAAGATGGTCTGATAGAGAATTGTGAATATGGAAATGCTATTATACTTCAAGCATTTATAATACAGATATTACAAGTATTTACAGACTCTTAGGGGAAAAGCACCTTACTATATCTTTTCACTAGTAAGTCTCTGTAATAGGATATATGTTCATTGTCAAAGATCTTTCAAATTTATATAGACCGTTAACACTTGCATGTCTGGTGAAAGGCTATGGAACCATTCAGTCTAAAGCGGATATTTTAAAAATCCAATTCCAGCTTGATCAAAAAATACCATCATGCAATTGGCAGGATATCCACCAATGCTCATATGGCAACATAAATGGAATATTAAAACCATAACAAAAATGCCCAATGATAGTGGACCACGGAAGCTAGTCCCCTCAAATGCTGTTGACAATGGACAAACAAATACCAATGTCGAAACATTTTTTTGTAAGATAATCAACATAATTTATCCAGAAAAGCTACATACCAAGGAGTGATCAATCCTACAACTCCAATTGGTTCCTTCAAGACATGACTCTTAAAGGCCTCCATGGGAAGGGAAACTGGAGCACGTTGTTTACTATCCAAAGCCTCAGCAAGACCAGCATAATACTCAAAACATCCAGCAACGTCATCCTGGAAAAATAATACATAAGAATTAAAGAGGCAAACGGAAGTGTAATATTATATGATTCTTGTATAATGTCTGATGAAAATTTCAACTTCTGAATAGATCTTAAGATACCATATCCCATGCTGCTTCATCTAGTGGCTTTCCACAGTCAAGAACCTCCAGCTCAGCTAACTCTGACTTTCTCTCAGTTACCTGCTCAGATTCACCAAAACAAGAATCGTATGAGCTCTTAAATTGTTATGAGATTGATATCAACAAGGGAACTGAGCATGACATGTATAACTGAATGAACCCAGGGCTCTAGTGCACAACAAGACATTGGCACCAACAAAGGCAAATGTGTGATTGTGACTTTTGAAATTTTGATGCATTTATATACAAACTCTAAAGTTTTTGAGTATCGCCATCCATAGAGTTCAGAAATAATTTAATAGCTTAACAATTACCTATTTTGTACTGTGTTCACTACAAATCTTATAAATGTATGAATTTTGCAAAATCCACTTATAACAGTCACAGTATCAGATATTGTAATGGTATAACAGTCGCAGGTCATGATCTAGTGTGACATGGAAAAGAGGAATAATGACATAATTCCCAGAGCCAGTATTTTCATATTGCAACAATATGATAAATAAGATATATACCTAGTAAATCAGTGTCTTATATAAAAATTTTACTAGATAATGCAGAAATGAGAATATGCTATGAAACTATCACAGAAATGCATATGGTGTCCAGTGTGTAAGTTTGGGAGTCAAAGGCTTGTAATAAGAATGTTCTAGAAGTCATCCAAATGTGTGAGTGTGCTTGTGATGTGTTGTGACCTACCCCAAAATGCAAAATTCGTGTCAGTTGTGCTTCCCTTCATATTCTTGTAGCCCTCTGTTGATAACCAGTTAAAGATTGTTTCATTAGGGTTTCAAGTGTATGTATTTAGGTTTGCAATTTGGTCTTTGGTCTTATTGTTACCCCTATGGTATTGTGCACAATCTGATGTTCAGATTGTCTATGTGTGCACTAGACATTTGTAACATGATGGTGGTCTATGTATGCACTAGACTATGGCCTTTGGAGTCACCCAAAAGGTGCCACATGGTGTCCTCTGGGCATCGCAACAGTACATAGGGCATCATGAATACTACAAAAGGTACCACAGAATATTTTTTTATTTTTAAAAAACATGATTTAAAAAAAAAAAAAAAACTATACCCAACTTGTGTAGGCTGACACAATGATGATACTAACGGAATCTTCCCAAGATTTTGCAAAATATTCTCTATGATCAATACGGTCAAGGCAAAAAACAATTCAATACTCATGGGCAAGTGTTTGATTTTGACGAATTCTTGGGCTTTTTGGACGTCATGGCAAGGTTTGTTTGACCCAAAATGCTCCAAAATTTGCAGCTACCTTTTGGATCTAGCAACCCTCTCCCAACTTCAAACCCTTGTAGATTTAGCCTTGGATGTCCGATTTGGATGAAACAAAATGCAGAAATGACTTTCTTGAACCCTCTAAACTCAATGGTGAGCTCAGATCTACACCAACAAGCTCTAAAATGAACCTGCAATATAAAACCACAAAAAGGAAACCCCCTAATCTAATATTTCTATCAACTTTTTCTGATTCTCCAGATAAGCATTCGATGCAAGAGAAGAGCATACTCAACTTGTCAAGATCCACCAAGATTTGCAACCTAGATCTCTCAATTAAGGCTGACAAGAAGCAATCCCACAAGCTCCAATACCATGTAAGAGTCCGTATAGATTGCTATATATGATGCAAAATTTGGCTGCAAATTGTAGCCACCCAAGATCTAGGAACTTCTATGGAAGCAAAACAAAGATCAGCTATGAGAGAATAATGCTATTCTATCAAAGGATATGTCGATGGGTGTTTTGGCACACAACTTAGATAAAATATACTAAGTAGCTTATCTATCTTGAAAATACAGTTGCCCCAAGGTTCTTTTAGTCAAGTCTTGACTGTGCATAGGTAACTCAGTGTTTGATGTGATTTGCTGGTATCACAAGGGGCCTTATGTAATTAACTGGAAACTAGACAAGGGTTTTTGAATAAGTTTTGGTGAAGTATGAAAACCCTGAAATAAACTTTTGGACCTGATAGTTTGATGGCAATACTTATCATCAGATATAGCAATTATTTTAATGCTATCTTAATCTAACCCAGATTTTAAAATATATTCCAAAGGCAGGGTTAAGAAGAAGAAAGGAGAACAGAAATTCCCAAGGACAATTACAAAGAAAATTCAACATTGCGAGTAAACTAATCCTTTGTAAAAACCAATTCCAGCTTCATCAAAGAAATTCTCACATTTACACAGAAATGGTGCAATCCTTAGTGGAATGAAAGATTTTCACACTGTAAACACTTATCAAAACACCCATGCAAGGTGCAATTCTAATAAACATTCACAATTGAACTAAAACAAAAGTTTCAGATAACCATACGAAGTAATTAGCAATCAGCAAATCACATTGGGTATGAACCAAGAAATTATCAAATACCTCAACAATTCATCATCAGTGTAAATGAACGTTTCTAATAATGGAAGGAGGAACAATAAAAACACTTAGAAATCACAAGATAACAACAAGATCAACGTATGCTTGTCTTAAATTCAGAAGACTTTTGTTACAACAATTTCTGATTAACCCTTAACAAATGAGAGAACGCTGCCTTTTATAAGAAAAGCAGGGAATTTCAGATTACACTCAATGGTGAGGATTCATCAACCACCGCAAGCTGAGATTGCATTAACATTTAAGAACTCGGTCAATTTTCAACACTTCTCATATCCTTCTAGCCAAATTTTAGTTCCATGTTTGGATAGCTGTCTTTTCTGGAAAAGGATAAAAATAACCTCTTGGTTTACTTTTCAAAAGCAAATAGTTTTGCAACATCATATATTTGGCATTTAATTTCTGGAAAAATAATTCTCTTTTAGACTTCCTAAATAATAAAACAGCCTGGGACAACAATATATTTCTGGAAAAATAATTCTCTTTTAGACTTCCTAAATGATAAAACAGCCTGGGACAACAATATATTTCTGGAAAAACAATTCTCTTTTAGACTTCCTAAGTAATAAAACAGCCTGGGAGAACAATATATAAACTAGCAAAGTTCCATATGTAGCAAATCTGACGTGTAAATTTAGCGCTAATCATCTTTTCTTGATAAAATTGACACATTCTCTAGTCAAACATCCTTATTGATCTAGTTGATCTTATCATATCTACCATGAAAAAGCTGTTAAATGAACAATCAATAGCCCATGTGTAGGACATCTAATCATTCAATGTTACAAAGAATAAACATTTTAACCTGCAAATAAATAACCCAAGAACCTTTGTCGCACAGGAAATAGCATTGTGGGGGAATTTATTAACATCATTAATACTACTAAACAACTTAATACAAATGATGTTTTCATTAATCTGGACTCCAATTCATCATTCCTGCAAGTATTGCAATTTATTAACAAAATGATCACCTTTATTCCAAACATAACAGGTTTTGGACATTTAGAAATTAGCTTAGCACTCATTCAATCCATTCTCCCTCTCAACTGAAGCATGGTCCTAGGTTGGGGATGTATAGGCCTATTGATTCAGAACTTTCCTTCCAAATGATGTTAAATATCTGTTTAAGATAGTCATTCAGCCCATTACAGGAGCCTGAATCTTTGTTTTCTTATTTAATTGCACTCCTAGGATCATGAAAGATTATACATTCCTTTCCATGGACCATTGCAACCAAACCGCATTCCATGAATTTAAATTATAGTGACTAGCCTTGGAAATTAAAAAACCTGAAAGGAAATTACAGACTCATGGGGTAATTGAGATGGCCAACACACATCACAGAAGTTTTATTGTATGAGGTTATTGCCGGAAAATGAGCATCAAAATCCCCCAGTATAAAACGACTTTGCATGTTAACCAGTATTGCGAAGATTTGGGAGTGCTTGACCATTGCGAAACATTCAGGCATATTCAACCTTAGTTGAAGAGGGGTTGAAAACCTACAACCAAAGACTTGAAGATGGTTTTGAAGTGTTGCAGAAGAATGAAGGTATTTGAGTATTGCAAGAATTATGGATAGGTCATGATATGTTTGCATGTTAGTTCTCTGCAATGGTAGAGATTCAATACAACTTGAAGAATGAAAAAATGCTATGAACAAATCCTAAGGTACATCAGACATCCACCAATTTGAAGTCTTTTAGGGATAAATGAGCGCTGTGGAATTTTGGGAAGCAATGGGACATGGAGTTGTGGAGATTTGGTGTGGCTCCGAATATAGGTAATTTCCCACAATTATGGTCATTGCAAAGATTTGGTGTGTGTCAGGAAATCTGGATATTGGCATCCCAATATCAAACAGGACATGTGTGCAAAGCACAAAAAATGCCAATATACAATGACAACAAACTTGAGATTACAAAGGGAACCCCTTGGTTGTATAGGCCAAGGTAAACATAAGAATGCATAAGATTATAACGTGTCTTAATCTTATGACTTGAGAGATAAAGTGACAACTATCCTATGTACCATAAGTAAACTTAAATAACAAGTGTGAATAAGCCAGGTGATGAACTAGCTAGGTAGAA
The DNA here is from genome assembly GCF_030272615.1 of Cryptomeria japonica. Lineage (NCBI taxonomy): Eukaryota > Viridiplantae > Streptophyta > Pinopsida > Cupressales > Cupressaceae > Cryptomeria > Cryptomeria japonica. The sequence goes on along the minus strand of NC_081411.1, from coordinate 419,633,072 downwards.
CATCCCTTTCACACCAACAACTATTGTAAGATCATTCTTGTACTAATTAGAGGCCAAAATACCCTCTCTACCAGCTATAAGTTAAAAAAGGGTGCAACAATTTTAAGGGCATTAACCTTTAGCCTAAACTATTTAAGGTGATTTGCTTCAGTCAAATGCTTCCATAGACAAACTCCATATTCTCCAATAAGGATGATGGTAAAGTGACAACAATCCTATGTACCATAAGTAAACTTAAGTAACAGATGTGAATAGGCCAGGTGATGAACTAGCTAGGTAGAACATCCCTTTCACACCAACAACTATTGTAAGATCATTCTTGTACTAATTCGAGGCCAAAAAACCCTCTCTACCAGCTATAAGTTAAAAAAGGGTGCAAAAATTTTAAGGGCATTAACCTTTAGCCTAAACTATTTAAGACGTTTTGCTTCTGTCAAATGCTTCCATAGACAAACTCCATATTCTCCAATAAGGATGATGGTATTCGCATAAGATCTCAAAGAATGAAGCTACAAAGATATTTGAATGGAAGTAACTCTGTTTTCAACTTTCAATTGCAATTTGTTTTTCTTTCTGCTCTTTTTTCTTCAAGGTCTGGATATAAAAAGGCCTCCCAAAATTTCTATTCCATCTGACCATCAATTATCCCCATATGTTCTGACATATATTGTTTTGGCAGAATAAGTAAAGTTCAACCTGGACCCTCTAATGATTTATGTATTTAAACTTCCTTGAATCAAAACTAAGATATGTGTTTATTGATGCAGGCACATTTTGGGGCTTGAGCAATCGCCATTACTAAAAACAATTATTTTGCTTCTAATTTTGTTTTGTTTGTTCTAACCTTGGTCTCCTTGGTGTAGATGAGTGCTCCACATTCAAATTTTAAATTCAAATTACAGTCTCTCTCTCAATTTAGTGTGTTGAACTTGAAGAGGATCTTGTGTGGAAGACTCTTAATGAAGGGAGTTACATAGGCTCCTTGATTCTTGCTTTGACTTTCTTGGAAGTTGGTGCCACTTATGGAGGTGGTTTAATGATGTAAGTTACACCAGTTACTCCTTGATTAAAGCTCTTGATTTCCTTGTGTAATGTCCCTTTTTGTAAATGCCCTAGTTTTTGCCCTAAACTCACAATTCCATGTAACTTTCCTACTAGGGTTAGGAACATATACTTAATCATAAGATATCTCTGATTTATTGGGGAATTCAAACAGAGGGAAGCTAGAATAAGGTGATTCGATAAGGTGCCTTAGAGATCCTCTACCCTAGGCCCAAGAGCGGATATACCATCCCTCTTGGCCTCATATGGCCCGTGCCATCCATATGAGGTGGTGTACCCAGTGAGGTTTCCTATAACTGTTCCCTTTCATCTTCCCATCCATTTCCCACTTCCTATGATTGGAATTCTTGGTATATTAATTCGCCACAATAGAGGGATGAGGAGTATTCACTATAGGGTGCACCAGAAGCCCATCCCTTCCAAACCCAAAGGCAGTACCCCTTGTACCCCCTTGGCCTCATGGGACCATGAGGTGGCGTACCTAGAAGAGTACCCCATCATTGTTCCCCTCCTTGTAATCCCTCATTACCCCTACCATGGTTGAAAAACAGAATACATATAGTACATCCTATACTATGTCACGTATTCTATATATCTATATATTAAACAGTCATAAGAAACAGCATATTCTTCATCATTAATAAGCAGAAAATATCCATCATGCTAGGTACAAGAACTCATACCAAAAACCACAAGTATGTTCGAACTGCTGTATTTAATTATTAATATTCAATCTGATCTGTTTTCCTTTGATGATGATCTCTGGAGTTCTGATCCACAGCATATATATATATATATATATATATATATATCAACGATGACCGCTGCCTTCATTGCTGACTAAACCGCTCATTATTTTAATATTATTTTTAATGAGATTACTCCTTAAACCCATGCCTCTTCACTTAACAATTGGCTGTTGCTTTCAGATGTGATTGCACCTCCTCATTAATTAATACATACGCATCCCCTTGCTATGTCGATTAGGTTATGCATCGATGTAGAATGGCAGATAATCACAAGTCTTATTAATAAGACGATTTTCTTATTGATATTGATTGAAATGTCATGGAGGGAACATGACACCTCCGAGAATGGTAATACATTAAGAAAGAGTTACATTTGGCATTCTTGATGTTTGAAACTTCTATTGTTGGTGCCATGCCTGAGAAAGAGTTATAAAAAGAGGAGAGGAGAGCTGAATGAGATTGGCTTCCATATCATTATCTTGCAGTTGGAAGATGGAAGAAGGTATTTGGAGTTTTCATTTGCTGGCTGGGAGCTCAAGGCTGAAGTTTTGTGTTATTGATTGTAGCTAATCTTAGCATAGGGTTTTGTTGATGTGTATTTTACACACATACGAACACAGAATAAAATACCAAAGTATTTTACCCTCTCTTGAGCAAAATCACTGAATATGCTATGATTGCGAGAAAGACCATATTGTGATTCCAAGGTTTCTACAGTCAGTTCTTGACATGTGGGTAACTCAATGGCTTGATGTGATAATGCTGTTTTCACTCGGGGACTTACGTAATTGTTCAATATGGAGATCAATAGGAACGCCGATGACTTAAGATTTTGCAATTAAGCTCTTGGTCTATTCTAACAAGGATTTCTAAAAAAACGGCAAAAGGAATAGGGTTTAGGAATTCTATTCTAAAGCTTAGAATGCAAGAAAAGGGTGAATGATTCACTGGAATCCTACTAGGCAAGGTCTCATCATCAAATCGAACAACTTGACACAAGCTCAATGCAATCATCTAAGGTATAATTCAAAGATGTTCAAATCATTACCATCAAACATTGATTACCATTGAAGTTAATGCATAAACAATTGACGTATAACAATTGAAGTTAAACTCATATAGAAATTCCAGTTGACCACGCAAGGCACACTTACAATCAGCCAGAGGCTAGTGGTATGGACTACTGGATTCCACACAAATGCATTCAACAAATTCTCTCATTCAATCTAACAAACACTTAAAGCAAATTTCTAGTCTAAATTTCTAATCTAACTTGGAGGAATTGAGTACCTCAAATGCAAAGCAACACTTAAACAAAAATCACCATCAAGTCGAACAATGTTTTGAATTCAAATCTGCAGCATATACTGACAATTCTCAAAAATATCTCCCTTACAAATGAGAGGCAATGGGGTTTATATAGAGTCTCAAACAAAATTGAATGGCCAAGATCTAACCAAAATCAAGGGCCAAGATCATGGCAATAAAACCCTAGAATTGCCCTAATTAGGGTTTACATCAAAAATGGAGCCACCAACATATGGCCCAATAAAATAATGCCTAGTCATCAAGTAAAGAATCTTCCAGAAGATTTTGTCCTGCATCTTTCTCTCACAGCATACTCCAAGAATCTAGCCAATACAAAATCTAACTCCTCCATGGAAACGCTAGGCAAGGCATCCTGCTGCAAATCAATCACGTCCAATGCATCCGAGCAAGTATCCAAGGTGTTCTCCCAATCTGACATAAGCTTCTGCAAATTGTGGACATGGATCAACAAAGAAACTAAAACATCCATTTGACTCTTCTTCAAAGAGTCCAACCGATTGAAGTACATGAACTTCATCTTATCTCTCAACTCTGCTAAGTGTAAACCACTAGCCTCACTGACATCTGCTCCCAATAATTCTTCAATAGATGCAAGGATCTTTAATTGTATCTCTTGAATTGATCCTTCCATCTCTACACAATCCTTGTGTGCGTGCTCATAAATGGATTTCTTCATGGCCAATGAGCAATACCAGCCATGGAAATTATATCTGTCTCCATCATGCACAACCCTCTCCTTGATCAATGTGGACATAGGAATCCTCTTCAAAACTCTGAGGCGACGAATGGTCTTCTCCTAAGGGGTGTGTGTATTCAGTGCATAACAGTATAGTAGTGCAGGAAATGTAACAGTACACAAGGATGCAAGTGCGAAGAACTCATATGTCTGTATTCATTGATTCCAAAATGCCAGTACATTCAAGACATAGTTTCCCTTACACTTAACACATACATTGAAATAGAAGCCCAAGTACATATATATAGCTATCGGTACAGGTTGTCCAGTGCCAACTGTCGGCAACCGTCAGGTAACCACCAACCCTTAACACACTTAACATTCTAATTACAATATGACATAATTACTCGACAACATCATCCCCCCCAAAAAAAGGTGGTCTTCTCTTGACGATTGACAAACAAAATGGGGAATGACACCAAGACAAAACAAGAAAAATCAAAGTTGAGGGGGTACAGAGGGTGCCCCTGATGTAGAAGGGGCCGACAGTGTTGCCGCTGCCAACTGCTCCCTCAGCTGGTGGACCTACTGCATCGTATGCTTCAGATCTCACTCAGCAACTAACTGCCTCTCCTTGGATTTCTTCACCATAAAAAATGCTTCCATGAGCTCCTTCTGCTTGTCGTCCAACTCCTCGAGGGTAGAGGTGAGACGGATCTCAAGGGTTGTTCGCTCTGCCACTTCTCGCGCACGCCTCGCCGTCTCCTGAACCAACTCTGCCTTGGCACGAGCCAGCTCCTCCTCCAGACTAGTCGCTCAGGCCCACTGCTGTGCCAACTCCATCTCCATCGTGTGCAGAAGAGTAACTAGCTCCTCTCGAGCCGTGATGGCTGCCACCCATTTTGTCGCTGTTGTAGATGCACTATGTTGGGTACGCCTAAGCTGGCAATACCCGTCCCGAAAGGCTTGCTCTACCCGTTGTAGCATTAAGTGTACTCCACTAGCCCCAACTGTCTCCTCACTCCTCCAATCCGCCAACATCTTCGAAGTCTCCACAGCAGGCCAACCCCTGGCCTCAAAACATCTCCCAAACTCCTCAGCACACCCTCTTGTGGCAAAGGCAAGGAGACCCTCAATGACAGGCTGCCCTAGAGCCTGCTCCTGAATAGAGATTGCCAATCTCCATGCACTGGCCTCTACCTCCGCTGCCATCCTCTGCGTACTGGCTCTCATCTCCGCCAAAAACATCTTTATGACCTCTGGCTAGCTCTCTGTAGTGGCCTACATCTGCTGCTGGATCTCTGTCATCTCCTCCCCAAACCCAACAGTGTCCTGCAGGAAGTCCATCGCCAACTCCTACCACCCCTCCTCCTGATGAGAACTACCCTCATCTAGGTCCACAATCTCAGGATAAGGACGTGGTAAGGGTGAGGCAAGTGGGGGTCCTAGTGGTGGCATAGGAGGCATCTCATAGCGACCCAGCCACTCATCCATGGTGGCATCATCATCTCTGGCGATTACGATCACCGTGCCCTCTGCTATCGTCACCTCTGTATGTACAGGCTCCCTCCATACAGCAGACTCAGTGCAAGGAGGTTCACTGTGAACCAATGATACTGTTGGAGCTCCCTCTGCCACATTCGGTGTCTAAATCACTGGTATATCCCCTATCGGAACTGTTGTGGTGACACTAGAGGGTGTCGGCAATGGAGGTCGGGGTCTCAACTGCCCAAATCCTAGAATGGGCACGACTGTTATGGCTGCCACCGTCACCCCCGAAGCCGGGAGAGGTGTCAGTCCTCCATCCGAAGTCAATACTGTTGGTGCATACACTAGTCAGCCCACTCCCGTAGGTCGCACTCCACCCGCCAATAATCCACAAATACCTCTCGTCACATGCCCAAAAGACACCGCACAGCCACTACTCTCCTCTGTACCAGGGGTTTCCTCTACTTCTCTTCGGCTAGCAAGGCGGAATGCGTCATGACTCTGGCTGCTCCTAGAAGAAGTATCATCGGAATCTCCCCCTTCCTCTGCACTACTATCATCCTCTTCTTCAGCCTCTTCTTCTGCATCTTCGTCAACTGTCTCTGTCTCCTACTCATTTTCTAACACTACTACATATGGTGGTCTCCTTCGCTTCCTGTTGGAATGGGCTTCCCCACTGCCTACGACGGTATCCAGGTGGGTCCAATGAAATATAGCTGGCTGTGAAGATTCCAACGTCTCCCGAGGTTTCCAGACATACCTCTCCGGAGAGACTTGTGTGCGTACAACATCAAGAAATAACCCTATGGCATGGAACGGCATGTAAAAAGCTTTGTGCCGTAGGGTCAAAAATTCATGAATTCTGTCGGACAAGATTGCAACCCAATTGTACACCGTCCCATTCCTCAATCCATTCATAAGTGCAATCATGGGTACCGCCGTGTCAGATGCCCTGCTGGCTCCCGTAAGTCTGCTTTTCATGACATCTAGCAGACACTGCCATTCTCCTAGCACGATGTAGGATTTTTTCAATCCTTTGCTCTTGGGTGCCTTAATCGCTGCCCATTCCTATTCTGAGAGATCACTTCGACATATCAACTATAGCAGTTTCTCTTTCCTCTCTGGCGACATCTTAGTGGCATTCTTGTCTACTTTCTTCCCCTCATCTGGTATTCCAAAGACCCTGGCAAAATCCTTGGGTGCAAAGGATACGGTCACAGTGCTCTGCTAATAAGAGAATGTCGATGCCCTAGTTGCGTTGTCGTATGTGGTTACCATCATTCGCAGACATGATTCAAAATCCTTGATCGCAAAGATGGGCATTTGAATTGCCCAATGCACTCGTGCTTTCCTGAGAGACTACTTAATCACATTACTATCTGGGGTCTCCAACCACCAAGTTTTGCATACACTTCCACTTAATCCTTCAAATGCAACAGTGTTAGATGTGATTTTTACCGGCATTGTCTTCTTTTTGCCCTTTGCTATGTTTGTTGGCCCTGCAACTTTTACTCCAAATTGCAACACTCGCTTGCCCTTGTCCATGCTTGTCGTGCTTGCGTCTGCCATCTTTCCTCACTTGAGCGGTTGCTCTAATTGTTGCAACCGTTTTCGCCAGTCCAGCTTCCCCAATCTTGGTTTACCCAATTCCATCAATTCGTTTTAACTGCGAGCGCCAACACTTAAATATTTTTCAAATACGATTATTTCCCTTTTGCTAGCTCCAGCGATGTTTGTACGGCTTTGTACGGAACGCTTTATGCTTTGTACAGAACACTTTATGCTTGTACGGATTGCAATGTGTGGAGCTATTTGTTTCCCTGTTATTCGATACTTTGTACAGCCTCCCCAATCACTATACAGTCTTCATCCTTTTATGCGTTGTACGGACGGACTTCTTCCTTTATCATGTGCAGCTTACCTCATTGCAGCCGTACGGAAATCATTCTATCCAACCATACGAAAAATCGTGGTATCTCACAGTATGGCCCCTTTCTTTCCTTCGATCGTACGATATCTTCCTCACGCGGTCATACGGTCTTCCTCACCACCCTTTGGCCGTACGTTGTCCTCCTTCAGCGTCCATACGGCTTTCGATTTGCACCCTGAAATTTCGGTAGTCGTACTATTCTACTTGAGTCGTACGGATTTCATTGATTGCACTGTACATGTACGATGCTCCTCTCCTCCTCGGTCGTATGGTATTTCTTGTCTACTTTGTCGATCGTACGGATTCTACTTGATGTTGTCGTACGGCCCTCCATCTCTCCTCAACCGTACGATGTCCTTCTTCGCCCTGCGGTCGTACGGAGTTTGCTTTGGTCTGTTGGGGAAGTCGTACTATCTGCTCTGTGCGACTTATGGAATGTCCGTACGGTTTTATTTTTTAATGACGAGGTCGTATAGTGAGTTCTCAATTTTTTTTTTATTTTTTTTTTTGAGATGCAACAGCAAATGAGGGCCACTACAAAGAGCTAGCCAGAGGTCATAGAGATGTTTTTGGCAGAGATGGGAGCCAGTACGCAGAGGATGGCAGCGGAGGTAGAAGCCAATGCACGGAGATTGGCAGCCTCTATTCAGGAGCGGTCTCTCGGGCAGCCTGTCGTTGAGGGTCTCCTCGCCTTTGCCACAGGAGGGTGTGCTAAGGAGTTTGGGAGATGTTTTGAGGCCAAAGATTGGCCTGCTGTGGAGACTTCGAAGATGTTGGCAGATTGGAGTGAGGAGACAGCTGGGGCTAGTGGAGTACACTTGCTGCTACAGCGGGTAGAGCAAGCCTTCCGAGACGAGTACTACCAGCTTAGGCATACCTAGCATAGTGCATCTACAGCAAAGATAGAGCGGGTGGTGGCCATCACAGCTCGAGAGGAGCTAGTCACTCACCTACACACGATGGAGATGGAGTTGGCACAGCAGCGGGCCCAAGTGACTAGCCTGGAAGAGGAGTTGGCTCGTGCCAAGGCAGAGTTGGTCCAAGAGACGGTGGAGCGCGCACAAGAAGTGGCAGAGCGGACAGCCCTTGAGACCCGTCTCACCTCTACCCTCGAGGAGTTGGACGGCAAGCAGAAGGAGCTCATGGAAGCAGTTTTTATGGTGAAGAAATCCAGGGAGAGGCAGTTGGTCGCTGAGTGAGATCTAAAGCATAGGACGCAGCAGATCCACCGGCTGAGGGAGTAGTTGGCAGTGGCAGCACCGTCAGCCCCTTCTACATCAGGGACGCCCTTTGTACCCCCTCAGCTTTGATTTTTCTTGTTTTGTCTTGGTGTCATTCCCCATTTTGTTTGTCAATAGTCAGGAGATGACTTTCTTTTTTTGGGGGGGATGTTGTTGTCGGGTAATTATGTCATATTGTAATTAGAATGTTAAGTGTGTTAAGGATCGGTGGTTACCTAACAGTTGCCGACAGTTGGCACCGGACAACCTGTATCGACACCTATATATATGTACTTGGGCTTCGGTATGTGTTAGGCGTAAGGGAAACTATGGCTTGAATGTACTGGCATTTTGGAATCAATGAATACAGACATATGAGTTCTTCGCACTTGCATCCTTGTGTACTGTTACATTTCCTGTAATACTGTACTGTTATGCACTGAATACACACACACCCCTCAGGGGCAAAACACTGAATAGGCTAGAACTCATCCCAAACTCCCTCCAAATACTGTATCATGAATATGAGAGTTGTTGTCCTATCAAATGCCTAGACAAAATGAGTAAGGAAATCATCCACCTGTCTCTTCACATCTTCAATCCATTTTCCAAATTCCGAGAGTGTAACTCTTGTTGCCTCGTAATCAACATGAAGTCCATGATCAAATGCAATAGGAGAAACAAAGGCGGGATTCTCACGCCTTATCCCTACAATGTACTCCCTAAGTCTGATATTCTCTTCTTTATATTTCTCTTTTTCTTCAATCTCCCTATCCACCCTCGCATTGATCACCTAAATTGTATCATTGAGTTCCTGGAACTCTTTCTTTTTTGTAGTTCGTCCAAGGGCAACTGAAGTGATCTGGAAATCCATAGGAGTAGTTGCATCCATAGTCACGTCACCAATAGGGACGACCACCTGTGCAATCCGCATTCCAATCTCATCTCTAGCTATGTCTGAAAGTATCTCGATCCTCCTAGGTTCTTTCTCCTGATTGTTCCTAGCTAGGTAATCATCAATATCATCAATAGGTTGCCCCTCTATCATCTTCTTACTTTTCTCCATGCTCTTCATTAGCCAATTAGGAATAGCAATCATCTCCATCCCATCATCAAGAAACATCTCTCAATCAACCTCCTTCAATGCCGAGATAACATCATCATCATCATCATTATTCTTAGACAAATCATACACATTCTTTCCCAAGCTAACCTCCAAAAGGACAGTGGGAGATCCCGGATATTCATCATCTTCATTTGGTGGTGCGGATGTGGTTGTGGCATGCAACTCGAGTATTATCTAGTAATATCACTGTGTTTGAGCATTGCTCAAAATCCTTGTTTGGTTCTGGCATATCAATCTCCTTGATTGATGGGACACTGAGGGGAGATAAAGGTTTTTTCTTCTTCTTCTTTACTTCTTCAATCTTCTTCCCTCTAGCCTTGGTTTCTTCTGGTGTATTCTTCCTTCACTTTGGAGCTTGACTCTCCTCATCCACATGAATCCTTATGTTGTCGATTGTCCTTTGATCATCTTGGGAAGAGGATTCCTCTAGTTTCATCTTATCATACGTGAAGATAACACCCATATCAACTAATCAATTCATCTATTTGTCTACCCATCCTTGGAAGAAACTCAAGACTTCTCTCATCAATTCACTCAAATCTTTCACTTCTTGTTCTGACCAATTAGGCAATAGGATAGCCTTCTTCATTTTGTTTTCGTATTGTGGATGAGTATGATCTTGATCATCCAACACCTGATCAAGAATGAGAAAGAGTTCACACTTTTTCATGAAATCCACGGACATTCTAGACCACATTCTTCTCTTGAGTGCTTGCTCGTCCATTAGGTTGGCCCAATAATCTTCAATGTCCACCTTGTGTATGAATCTATCTCCTCTGATCCTTCCAACTTTCTTATGTGAATCAAATCTTTCTCACGATAAAATGCAATCTCTTCAAGCACCGTACTAGGTGCAACAACAGATTGGCACACCTCCAATGTTTTTCCTACGGAAATAGGAAATGTCATCCCTGTTCTATGTTTCTCCGTCTGGATGAAATCAAATTCCAAAAGTTGTCTAACCACTTCCAATAGGATCATCCTATTTGTAAGATACCTAGGAAGCTTGTATGGTTCGGATTGAAATCCCTGAATCCTTAGGTATGTGAAAGTGGGAAACTGTATGTACCACAATCGCCTTTCTTCAACAATGGCGCCACCTCCAAAATCACCCAAATCTGAAAAATACTCTCCAAAACTTGCTCCAATGGCCTCCAAATAAAATCGCCTAAGTCTGAATAGGCAAAAAATAAACTTCAAACACCAACTTCAGCCTCAATGATGTCAAGTTGACACTACAAAAAAATCACCCAGATGGAGAAATTAGCCCAAATCAGCAACTTAGCAATCACAATCAACAAGTATATTATTATTATAATGCTGGTCGCTCTTTTTTAAACTTGCTTTTGCCTTGAGTTTTCACCACACAAGCAATGTGGGATAAAACATAACATTTGCTTTTATACTTGCCTGGGAAAAATCGATTTGCTTCTAGAAGGTGATCGATTTTTCCTAGAAGGTGTAAATCATTAAATGTTTATTGCAAATCATTTATTAATTATTTTTAATCTTTAAATAATCATCAACCATTGCAAAAATAATTAATTTTGGGGCTGATTTATTTTTAAAAATTTCGAAATTTGATCAACTTTGACCCTTGGGGAAAATCGTCCCACATTTGGATTAAAAATCCAAATAAAAATCATTAAAATATTGAAATTATGCACATGGGGCCCCCACTTTGGATTAAAAAATCCCAATGAAACTTCATCACATTTGCACAAAAAAGTCTCTAGGGGAAAATCGCCATTTATCTGAAATGAAAAATCCAACTTAATTTCATCACTTAGCTCAAAAAAATCACCTTGGGGGAAAATCGAACCCTATCTAGATAACTATCTAGACAAAAAATTCATCATAAATGCACTTGGGGAAATTTGCCCATCATCAAGACACATCTCTCGATCAAGCTCCTTCAATGTCGAGATAACATCATCATCATCATCATTATTCTTAGACAAATCATACACATTCTTTCCCAAGCTAACCTCCAAAAGGATAGTGGGAGATCCCGAATATTCATCATCTTCATTTAGTGGTGCGGATGTGGTTGTGGCATGCAACTCTTGAGTATTATCTAGTAATATCACTGTGTTTGAGCATTGCTCAAAATCCCTTTTTGGTTCTGGCATATCAATCTCCTTGATTGATGGGACACTGAGGGGAGATAAAGGCTTTTTCTTCTTCTTCTTTACTTCTTCAATCTTCTTCCCTCTAGCCTTGGTTTCTTCTCGTGTATTCTTCCTTCGCTTTGGAGCTTGACTCTCCTCATCCGCATGAACCCTTATGTTGTCGATTGTCCTTTGATCAACTTGGGAAGAGGATTCCTCTGGTTTCATCTTATCATATGTGAAGATAACATCCATATCAACTAATCTATTCATCTATTTGTCTACCCATCCTTTGGAGAAACTCAAGACTTCTCTCATCAATTCACTAAATCTTTCACTTCTTGTTCTGACCAATTAGGCAATAGGATAGCCTTCTTCATTTTGTTTTCGTATTGTGGATGAGTATGATCTTGATCATCCAACACCTGATCAGGAATGAGAAAGAGTTCACACTTTTTCATGAAATCCACGAACATTCTGGACCACATTCTTCTCTTGAGTGCTTGCTCGTCCATTAGGTTGGCCCAATAATCTTCAATGTCCACCTTGTCTATGAATCTATCTCCTATGATCCTTCCAACTTTCTTATGTGAATCAAATCTTTCTCACGATAAAATGCAATCTCTTCAAGCACCGTACTAGGTGCAACACCGGATTGGCACACCTCCAATGTCTTTCCTACGGAAATAGGAAATGTCATCCCTGTTCTATGTTTCTCCTTCTGGATGAAATCAAATTCCAGAAGTTGTCTAACCACTTCCAATAGGATCATCCTATTTGTAAGATACCTAGGAAGCTTGTATGGTTCGGACTGAAATCCCTGAATCTTTAGGTATGTGAAAGTGGGAAACTGATTGTACCACGATCGCCTTTCTTCAACAATGGTGCCACCTCCAAAATCACCCAAATCTGAAAAATACTCTCCAAAACTTGCTCCAATGGCCTCCAAATAAAATCGCCTAAGTCTGAATAGGCAGAAAATAAACTTCAAATACCAACTTCTGCCTCAATGATGTCAAGTTGACACTACAAAAAAATCACCAAGATGGAGAAATTCGCCCAAATCAGCAACTTAGCAATCACACTCAACAAGTATATTATTATTATAATGCTGGTCGCTCTTTTTTAAACTTGCTTTTGCCTTGAGTTTTCACCACACAAGCAATGTGGGATAAAACATAACATTTGCTTTTATACTTGCCTGGGAAAAATCAATTTGCTTCTAGAAGGTGATCGATTTTTCCTAGAAGGTGTAAATCATTAAATGTTTATTGCAAATTATTTATTAATTATTTTTAATCTTTAAATAATCATCAACCATTGCAAAAATAATTAATTTTGGGGCTGATTTATTTTTAAAAATTTCGAAATTTGATCAACTTTGACCCTTGGGGAAAATTGTCCCACATTTGGATTAAAAATCCAAATAAAAATCATTAAAATATTGAAATTATGCACATGGGGGCAAATCGACCCACTTTGGATTAAAAAATCCCAATGAAACTTCATCACATTTGCACAAAAAAGTCTCTAGGGGAAAATCGCCATTTATCTGAAATGAAAAATCCAACTTAATTTCATCACTTAGCTCAAAAAAATCACCTTGGGGGAAAATCGACCCCTATCTGGATAACTATCTAGACAAAAAATTCATCATAAATGCACTTGGGGAAATTTGCCCATCATCAGGAATCATCATCCGCATAGAAATCCTCAAAATTCAATCATTAACTGCTTTGGTGGAAAATCGATCTGCATCAGGAATTTAAACTTCATCCGCATTAAGGTCATCTACACTTCCAAGGGAAAAATGTGGGTCATCAGAAGGGTTTCCCATCACTTAGTCAAATTTTTGCCGTCCTGGTGGAAAATCGCCTTGCATCGGGAATTTGATGGGGAAAAAAGGAGGTCCATCGGAAATCCAGTGGAAATTCATATTCCATCAAGATTTTGAGTGGGGGAAAATCATGGGTCATCGGAAATATGGGGGGAAAAGCACCTCCCATCAAGAATTTTGACGTTTAGACCCTTAAAACATGGATTTTCATCAGGAAACCTATCGGGATAAAGTACAAATTCAACTTGAATAACCTCCTAGGAGCGAGAAAACAACGCCTAAAGGTCCTTAAAACACTAGGGCACTTAAATATCACCGACGAGGACGTTCAAAACACGTTAACACTCAAAAGGTTCACACTTAGACAAAAATCTAGGATCACCTAATGTCTAACACTTTACACACTTGATCCTATGCAAAATTTCAAAACCCTAATAGCAATTAGGCATGATCAAAATTCCAAGACTCGGGCACTCAAATTTGCCAACTATGCTGCCAAAACCCTAAACTAACCAGACACGAAAAAGCAGGAAGAGGAGGTCCCCGTTTGCAATGGGGTGATGTGTGAAGAGGTCACAACAGGTTTCAAGATTCCATATATATGTTGTCTATGTTCCAGATTTGGTCTCGTATGATTTTAAGGGGTTTTAAATAAGTTTCGTAAGGGGATATGCCTTACAAATTTCCCCATAAAACTTTGATGTGATCTTGTTCCCTTATTGTAATGAAATTCAACATTTCATTCATGTGTGGTGTTCACAATTTGCCAACAAAAAATCAGTAAACTTGACAGCAATTGATATTCAACTTGTTTCTGTGTTAAATCAGTATTTTAGCATTCTCAAAAATTTGGTTATGATCTTCCAGAACCACTGAACAAGGATATTAAAAAACTCCAAAAATCGGTACAGAATTTCAGTGGCAAAGGTCCTGTTGTTGTGCCTAGTTTATTGCACTTTCAGTCTAGCTTTACGATACTTGTGTGAGTCTTCAATTTCAATTTGTTGAGTATCATAGAAATCTTTTCAACCCTATTGACATGTGTTGTGAAGTCTTGCTGCAAGAGAAAAGTCACCATTCACTTGGCTCCCTACCCTTGAACGTGCATATCTATCACAAAGCCTTCAAGTCATGAAAGAGACACTGATCCCATACATCAGGGCCCATTTTCTTATTTCAATTCTATTTCACCATGATCTCCCATAGAAAAAGTTTTAGCAAGTCGTTTAATATACCAAAGAACCATTACAATTATAAGGGTGGACACTATCTCCACCATATATTCTGGCATACCAAAATAAAACCACATGAATTTTAACTAAAATACTATGAAAAAATGCCTAAGAATGAGGACAAAATATTTTTCTCCAACATAAAACCCAGATAATGGCACAATAGATACTGGGAAAATAACAATGAAAAGAACCATAATTACCTTTGCAGCTATAGCACGCAAATATTTTGCACGGAAGGCTCCTGATGTCCGGGCCCAGTACTTTCCTCTGTTTCTTGTAAAAGCAGTGCGTGCAGCCTTGACTGCAACTTCAACATCCTCTACAGTTGCAGATGGTATTTCACCTGGAAAGGAAAAACAGAATTTAACAAAAAAGAAGCATGAGAAACAAGAACTAACTTAAATTAAAATCAAATTCAATATATAAGAAAAAAAATTACAACACTAACCATTCTACTTTATGAAAAATTACAGTGTACCTCAACCCCACTAGGGGCTGCTGCTCCCAGACCACCACTCTGATTTTAAAAAACATAACAAAAAAATGTTTTTGTGCTGCACCAGAAATGGAAAACAACATTTTTTCCTGAGTTTTTCCCATTTTAATCTTGAGAAAGTGAGTTCCATTTATACTTTTGGTTTGTCAAGTTAAGCCCAATCCAAGTAATGCTACTATGACATAAATTAGTTCAATTTATCTTTTAACATTTATGATTTGACAATTGACATTGAATTATTAATTTTCAGCTGTGTTCACAATTATCTCTTTAATTTTGTACGTCTTCAGCAAATTAGGGTCACACACACACAATCATCATCCCCCTGCCATCCCTAAAATCTAGAAAAAAATTTGCCATTCCCAAAACCCAGTTGTCTTGCAAATTATCCATGCATTCTAAGAAAATTCACAATGCAGGATGCTTTTCCAAGAGAACCAACAATATCAAGTAGATGTGGCTGGTATAATTGCGGCAAAGATGGGTGTGCCTGTGAAAAATATTCAGACAGAAAAAATAAAAGCCCAATTTCATATGCTAGTGTTACTAGCTCATGCATTGGGAAAGCAGCTAGTTATTATTGATAAGGTTGCTCATATTGTACTCCATATATGAGTATCAAAGATGCAAACTTAAAATGGAAAAAAAAAACAAAGCACTCAAGATGAAAACAAATGGCAAGCTTAGTTTGATGAAAATCTGATATTTTACTAATCACCTCGATTTTATTTTGGAATGCATTCCATGGAATATAAACTGAAAATTCAGAAAAAGGAGAAGCCTTCCATTTTTCAAACCCAAGTTAAGCTTTGTTCACATATGCCAAAATAAGGTATTACCATAATGTATATAACAAAACCTGAACAAACTTATTTCTGTTATTTTGTAGGTTTTTAAGCTTTGTCTTTGACTCAATGCCAGGCTCGGACACATTCTCTATTTGTTATCTCATTCTTTCCTGGGTAAGAGCTCCTAAAGAACCTTTGACTAACTGGCTTAAACAAAACAAAAAAAGAAAAAAGTAAAAAAACTCAACAAATGTCATGTTTAAGCATCATTTAATGAAATTCGCATTTGGAATTCACCCTTATTGCTGATTTAACAAAACACACATCTTCTACACAAGAAGAAACTTAGAAACCTAAAGAGGGTTTTCATCCTCAAAATATTATGGAAGAACTTGCAGGTTCGATCCAGCAGCATTTCAATATCAAATCTTTTACATTTGCAAAATGAATCCCCTCAACCTCCTTTTATAGTTTTGGAGGGAAAAAAGCCAATTTGAAAATATAAATAATTCATTTTCTCATCAAAAGACTTATTCACAATATACTATGACTTTTCATGTGCAAGTCCCCCACATTTTCCCCAAGGCATCCACTTTGAGGGGGCATAAGCAACTTTAATAAATATAACACTTCAGAAAATATTTTATTATTAAACATTAGAAACTTAAGTGTATATTTTAAATATTCCACCCAAGTTGCAGAACCAAGACTCCGAAATCCAATTTTAATCATGCTATGATAAAATTGAAGGAGTGGAATGAAGACTGGTGCCAACTCAAAGACTTACTGAAAGCAGACATGCTCCCCAAGAAGTTTAGACATTGGAGAACACCCTAGGAGACCAAAAAATGTTTTTGAAAGCGTCACCACAATCCATACTACCAACTGGGCTCAATGTCATAAAAAGAAACCAAGAAAAACTAAACTTGAGCTCTCCAAGATCTTGAATACCCCTTTCCAAACCCAATTCACCTACAGGAACTCAGGAAATAGGTTAGCAATCATCAAACTGATTACGGCTAACAAGGGAACATTACAGCATGTAGCCCAAGCTGAGTATAAAAAGTGTGAGATGGAACTAGTAAAACTTGAACATGGAGAAAATTCCCTAAATCAAAAAATTGTATTGAACCAAAAAAAAGATGGATCATGGCATAAAACGAGAAATTCCAAAGCCAAGTGAAAAGCTGAAGTGATGCAAGTTGATACTTGATCATAGATACTGGTAGCACAAAAAAACTGGTTTGTATTGACATAGTGTAGATGTTCAATTAGAAATGTACACCTATCCAAATGAAAAACAAAGTCTTTTCATTACAAAAGGGTCACAAAGCAACCATTAGTGAGCAATGCAAGGTTACTTTATATATTGAAAATCACCATGATGAAGTGTGGTGTGATGTAATACTTACAAATGCTTGCCTTGTAATGTTGTGTAGACCCCAGTATGACAAAAGTGCAATACATGATGGCAAAAAGAATATATTTGAATTTTCAGACCAACAAGGATCAGAAGAAGTTTAAGATGTTGCCTATGAAGAGAGGATAAAATAGCAATGTTGTGTCACTTTCTGTTAGGGTTTCAAGCAGATCCGAAGCAAATATGAACTAACAATTATATGCAGATTTAAATACAAAAGATAAAGAAATAAAACAGGACACAGATAACACAGAGATTTAACGTGGTTCACCCAGAATGGGTTACGTCCACCATACACAGCCGTCCAATCTTTCTTATTATCCAGCAAAAACAGTACATCAACCTTACAATGCCTTAAGCATCCCAGCCGCTTATAACATGCGTTTTTAGGGCAACAAACAAAGTCGGCCTTTTTTAGGGTTTTATTACAATGTCGGTTTTCATCAACAAAAACGGCAAAAAAAAATTTCTCGGGGGCGGCGAGGATACGTGCTGAGTGTACAATACTTTGCTGATCAGTCGCCACATTTCAACACTTTCAACCAAAGAGCTCCTCAAATAAGTAAAGAAGACAAAGGTATCTTTTGTTGTATTTCCAAAAACAAAACAACATAAGGTGGAACAACAAATGCAAAGTAAGCATTTTGGTAAACTAACGCAAGAAGATTATTCCAAAGAGTCGCTAAGGGGATTAACATCCATGAGGAAAATTTCTCATCATATTAATTGATGTCGGAAGCTAGCTTTACAAATAAAGCTCAACATAGAATAAGACCATCAATGAGTTAAAAGTTGAATAAACAAGTTCAAGATTTGTCAGATAGAGGTTTGATAAGAGAAAATCTGTGCTCGTACAATGCCAACAATGCTTACGCCAAAAATAAATGGAGAATGGAGAGCAAGTATAGATTCAAGAACCGTTAAATACAAGTTTCCATTGTAAGAAAGGCTGACTTGATGGATTCTGAGGTGCAAAGTATTTCTCCAAGATTGATTTGAAAAGCACATATCATCGAATTTTAATAAGTCAATGAAAAAAACAGCTTTTATGACAAGGGAAAAATTGTATGAGTGATTGATCAAGTGAAAGTTTCAATTGTGAGGTTATGACTCGGGAATGGGGTTGTGAATTTTCAGGGACTGAATGGATAGATTTCTATTATGATTGGACCCTTGGTTCACATGAATGTAAGAGATTGAATTTGAGTGAAGTGCATAGTTGTGTGATCAAGAAAGGTAAGCTTTTGATTGGTGATCCTCTTGATTGAGAAAGAAATGAGATTGCAGCTTACAAACGAACTATTCAATGGCAGGCCATTGGACAATATTTCAGATTTGGAGCTGCTGTCCACCTTCCAATCAGCCAACACATGAATTTGGTTACTTGCATACAAATGGTTTGGCAAGTTTTTCCAGCCAAGGGGAGGAGTCTTTTTTTATTGGAGTTGAATGGTGGTGGTAATCTAGTCATTGGAGAAGTATTTCCAATCATTTCCATGCTCACATCTCCTATGAATACAACAATATTTTATCATTGCAGCTACTGCCCCAATATTACAATGCTGATTTTGATAAAATAAATCAACGAGCAGATTGATTTTGAGTACTCGTAGGTTTTATGGCAGTGAAATGTGGGATATTTTTCAGACATGGTTCAACTATTTCTAACTTCCACATTGATTAGTAATGCTTATCGTGAGCATTTCATGTTGTGGATCTGTGATTTCGGATGTTGCACTGGTGATTGCAGCTGATTGTGTAAACTGGTGTGCACAGGACTGCCTTTTTAACACTTGGAGATTGTGTTCATGAGGTACTATCAGTTTGTGACAACAGAAGCATTCCTGGGATAGTTATGAGTTCAGCTTACAATTTTAATGATGCTGTCATCATTTGTATCAACCACTTGACAAGGACAGTAATGAGATATACTGAGAACCATACTTTTTTGTTTGACAAATTAAATTTCCCATTGTCCAGGATCATGTTAGACTGTGGGATTGCAAATGTAGATTACACTAAGTCACTTTGGTATGAGATATTCTATGTGCTGACAGGTATCCCAATTTGGGTTTTGAGGATGATTTCTTTGTTGCGTTACAAGATAGGAAAGTGTAGATTTGGCATGATGGGTTTCCAGATTTAATCAAAGTGGCGAAGTGACAGCATGGTGAGATCTTCAGATCCTAGGATCACAATGAGCTTCATTCTGAATCAATCAGGTGAATTTGATGTTGAGTTAGCATTGTTGAGGGAAAGCAATCTTTCAAAAGGGAGGACTATAACACCCCCTTTCTCTGTCATTTCTGCATTTTTTTCAGCTCCAACTTTCTTGGAGGGAGAGATCCTTATTGGTTTGGAGTTTGAGTATTGACATTGAGTTTTGAGGATCTTATTGGGTCCATTGATGCTTTCCAATGGTGGTTTATGTTTACCTCACTGGGTAAATAGGAAGAATACAGAAACCGAACAGTAATGCACAATGCCAATACAAAAGAAGTACCAGAATAAGCTTGCCATTAATGTCAAAGGATGTTCATATTATAATCTGTCGTCAATATTACATGTCCTCCAACACCCGGAGGTGGTACAATATATGACAGCCGAAGGGGTGCGACACAACCGTCGCGACTCCAACTACCTACCCGTCGGCTAACTAACTATCAATAATTATCATTACTAAACTATACATTTTTTCCCGATAACATCATCCCCCCCAAAAAAGAAGTCGTCTCCGACGACTAACAACAAAATGGAGACAATGCATATATACACCCAAAACAAAGTCAAGGAGGGGGCTGAGGAAGCGTCCCTGAAGTCGAAGGCTGAGATGCGGGTGTCTGGGCCGCCAGGCGGGCGCGGAGCTCATAGACCTACTGGGTGCGTGCTGCCACATCCCGCTCTGCCACCAACACCTTCTCTAAGGCCGTCTTCACCATAAGCGCAGCCTCCAGTAGCTCCTTCTCCGTGGTATCGGCGGACTCTGTCATGCGAACCAACTGAGCTTGAACAACATCTAACTCCTGCTGGACGAGACTCCGCGCACTCTGCTCCTCCGAAAGACGGGTGTCCACCGCAACCTTCTCTGCGCGGGCTGTCTCAAGCTGTGCTACCAACTCTGATCTCTCGGCTGCCCACGAGGCTTGTTGTCTGGCCATGTCCTGCTCTAACTCAACTCGAGCAGCCTCGCGAACCGCAGACTCATGCTGCGTCTGGCGTAAGGCATAGTAGGCCTCCCTGTAAACCTGCTCAATCTCCCAGACGAGAGTCGTCACCCTACTCTCCACGACGGGCTGAGGCAGCAACCGTCACCACTGCCTCGGATCCCACAACGTCCAGTCGCACCTGAGGCTCCGTCTCAACCATCTCCTCTGCCACGCCTCCCTGCGGTGGACCACACGACTCCGCCCTGCTGTCAGTACATGCCTCTGTGGGAGTCGGTCCTGCGGCGGGTGCACGAGCCTGCTACGGTGGTATGGGGGAAGGTGATGCGGCCGGCTGCATGGGCCCGAGTGTAACGGGCGTGCGGCTCTGCCCAAATGCCGGAATCGAAGTACTGCCTGCTGACAACCCCACAAGTGTGCCAAGTGGGAGTGTGGGTGGTGCAAACAACACTCGCTCTCCGGCGGGCTCCATCCTCCCCTCGTCTGTGGCCCGACTACTGCTATCATCCTCATCCTCCGAATCCTCCGAATCCTCTGCACTACTAGAAGTTTCTCGCCCACTATCAGGTTCTGCTGAGGTGGTCTCGAATATCCTTTTCCGCTTCGCGGAAGAGTGGCCAATATCAAGGTGTCTCCAATGCATGATAGGAGGCTCACCGTCTGCTAATGGTTTCTGTGGCTGTATCTCCAATTCTGCCTCCGGTACTACTTCTCGCGTGGCCTCCAGAAACAATCCGATGGCATAGTGGGGCATGTAAAACGTGCGATGCTCCATCATCAAGAACTCGCACATCCGTTCTGATAACAATGTAGCCCAATCATACACAACACCGTTCAGCAACCCGTTCATCAATACGATTTGAGGGAGAGCGATGTCCGATGCCCTACCAGACTCCATCAACCTGCTCTTGATGACGTCCATTATGCATCGCCAATGGCCCTCTGCAACAAAAGACCTACGCATCCCACGGCTCTTCGTGGCATCAACAATGCTCTCTAATTCTGCTGTGGTCAAGTCTCGGGCTACTCGTTTAATCCAATATTCTTTTTCCTCCCGTGTCATTTTCTTAGCTTTCAATTCCACTTTCTTGCCATGTACTCCTGGAATGCCAAACACTCTCGTAAAATCTGCAGGTTTGAAGGATACCGTGATATCCCTCCCCAAGTATTCAAAAGTACTCGTTCGTGAATGGCGATCAAAGGTATCAACCATGAATCGTAACGCTCCCTCATACTCACGGACAGCAAACACAGGCATTCGGACGGCCCACTCCACTCCTACTTTCCGAAGGCTCTTCTTCACCAAATCATCATCTGGTGTATCCTGCCACCACTTCCTGCATTCGGACCCATTCAATCCCTCAAAGGTGATCTGCTGTGGGGTCAATGCGTTCTTTCCTCGTGCGGCATGCTGCTGTGGTGCCTTTCTCTTCTGCCTGGCGTGCATTGTGTTACCGGCTATGCGAACACCCGAAGGAAGAACTCACGTATCCTTATTCATGTGGCTGCCCTCCTGCAACCGTTTTTTCCAATTCCTCTTTCCTGCAGACTCCATTAATTTCCTGTAACTGATTCTTGATTTTAGCCGTCGCGTTGCAAAAAGCGGCTAACTGCCTCCGGGCAGCTAAGACTGTGCGGAGGTGATGTGCCTATGTGTTGGGCGTGCGGTAGACACGGTGATATGCCTGTGTGCGGTGCGTTTTTTATTGACCGCATGGTGTTCGCACAAAATTCAACTTCCTTCCTTCCACCGCACGGTAGCTTCCTTCTTTTCGCGCTGTTCGGCGGGGGTTGGCGGTGGTGTTCCTTCGTGCGGTGCGGCTTCGGTGGCTTTTCTATCCCCGGCGTTTTGTGCGTTGCCCTTCCTTTCCCTTCGGCTGCGTCTTCTTTTCCCCTTCGCTGATTTAAACTTGCGCGGCGTGGCGTGGGCTTCTTCTCCCTCCGCGGTGCTTCCTTCGTGCGGCGTGGTCTTCTTCGTACGCCGTTCCTTTTCCCTTTGCGCGGGTGGCGTGATGTGCCTTCGGCGTTGTTCCTTTCCTTGGCACCGCGTGGTATTTTCCTTCGTTCCCCCCCCGGCGATATCTTCTTGTTTTCCTTCGGTAGTGGTGGTGTGTTTTATTTCCTCCGTTTGGGTTTGGGCGGCTTTATGTTCACGCGGCCCGTCGGTGGCTTCCACCTTCGGTGGTGCCACCGCACGGTGGTGCCACTACGTGTCCACCGTACGGTGGTCTTTTTCTTCTTCGTTTTTTTTTTGTTTTTTTTTGTTTTTGTTTTTTTTTCAATTTTTCTTTTATATATACTCTTTTTTTTCAAATTTTCGTATATATATATACATATATATATATTTTTTCCCCATTTTATATATATATATATATATATATATATATTTTTTTTCAAATTTTCTAATTTTTAGCTGCGGCCGTCTAACTGGAGGTTCTCGGTTCCCTCCGTTCATGATAGACCTTCAGTTTGGACCCGTTGACTGCGTCTGGTATCTCCTTCCCGTCCAGCGTCCATAACTTTATCGCCCCGTTCGTGTTGACCTCACGTATCCGGAAGGGCCCTAACCATCGAACTTTGAATTTCCCCATTTTAATTTCGTTTTGTCCATTATATTTCAAAACTAACTACCCCGGGGTGAACCTCGCCCTTCGAATGTGTTGGTCGTGCCAATGTTTCCTTCGTTGCTGGGCCACGTCTGTCGCCCACTGTGCCATCGTCCATCTTTCATCCAGCTTATTTAGGGCGTATAGTCTCTCTCGAAGGCTTTCCATGTCGCCTAGCCTGTTGTCAATAGCGATTCTGAGACTTGGCACCATGAATTCCACTGGTACCACAGCCTCCTGGCCGTACATCAATTGGAAAGGTGTCTGCCCGGTGGTTACTTTGTAAGTTGTTCGGTACGCCCAAAGTACCGACGGCAGACGCTCCTCCCAGTCTTCTTTTTCCACCCCACAGGACTTATAAATTACCGACACCATGATTTTGTTGGTCGCCTCAGCCTGACCGTTTGCTCTGGGATAGTACGGACTTGATAGGGAATGAAAAATTTTGAACTCGGTTGTCAGTAGTCGAATAATATGATTTACAAAGTGCCCTCCTCTATCACTTGTCAATTGAATAGGTATTCCATACCGGGTGATAATCTGTTCATAAATAAATTTCGCTGTACTGACGGCAGAGTTGTCTGCCAAAGCCCTCGCTTCGACCCATTTGGTCAAATATTCTGTCGCCACGACAATGTATCTACATCGTCAGGCGCGACTCGGTTTCAATGGACCAACGAAGTCTAACCCCCATCTTTCGAACAACTCTTGAGCATGCGACGGGTTAAGTGGCATGAAATCTCTCTTTAACGGTCGCCCAGCACGCTGACATGTATCACAACTTGTCACCCATTCTCTGGCGTCATTATGCAGTGTCGGCCACCATAAGCCCGCTAGTAGGACCTTCCTTGCTGTCGTATCCGGTCCCATGTGTCCTCCAGCGGCCCCTTCATGGGCTTCTCTCAATACTCCTGGGATTTCCTCTTCCAAGACGCATCGTCGTAGGATCTGGTCAGGTCCCATTTTGTAGAGAAGGCCATTTATAAGTTGGAATGTTCGGCTTCTTAATACAAGTTTCCGTCTTTCGCCTGCTAACATTTCCTTAGGAAATTTTGACGTTGACAGGTATTCACCCACACTCGTGTACCAGGGAGGAAGGATGGCAATGCGGAAAAGATGGGCGTCCGGAAAATCCTCGCTAACGCCTTCGGCCGGCTCTCTAGACTTGATCCGTGATAGCTGGTCAGCTATGACATGGCTCCTGCCAGGTCTGACAATGATGTTGAACGTAAATTCTTGTAACAGCAACAGCCATCGACTAATCCGCCCTTGGATGATTGGCTTGTTCACCAAATACATCAACGCCTGGTGATCCACATAAAATGTGAATGGTGTCGCCAATAGGTAATGTCAGAATTTTTGGACGGAGTATACCATGCCGAGGGCTTCTCTCTCCGTCGTGCTGTAGTTCCTCTCTGCGTTTGACAAGAGTCGACTTGCAAAATACACTGGGTGGTCCAGCCCGTGGCTGCCAACCTATGCCAGGGTGGCCCCTATGGCGAAGTTGGATGCGTCGACATGTACATGGAACTCTTTGTCCCAGTCTGGGTATGTCAAGATTGGCGCACCCACCAACCGTGACTTTAACTCTTGAAAAGCCTCTTCTTGGGCCGTCCCCCAGACGTATGGCTCCCCCCTTCGTGTCAGCTTATCAAGTGGGTATGATACTTGGGCAAAGTTCTTAATAAACCGCCTATAATACCCGATGTGCCCAAGAAATGACTTGACGCCAGTGACATCGTCGGGCGCCTCCATCTCCACAATGACCCGTACTTTGTCAGGGTCCGTCTTCAGTCCAGCCTTGCAGACGATGTGCCCTAGTAACTTGCCCTGAGGCACCATGAATCTGCATTTCTTGGGATTTAGGGCGAGGCGGGCTCGTCGGCATCTCTCCATGCATTCGCCAAGTGCGGCCAGATGTGCCTCCTCCGTGCTGTAAATGGACCAATCATCCAAGAATGCTTTGAAGTTTCCTACGGACATTTTATCGAAGATATGGAGGATTATCCGTTGAAAGGTAGCTGGCGCGTTGCACAACCCGAATGGCATCCGGTTGTATGCATAGACGCCATCTTCTACGACAAAGGTGGTCTTCAATTTGTCCTCCTCTGCAATGGAAATTTGATTATATCCGGAGAATCCATCCATAAATGAATAAATTTCGTGACCCGCGACTTCCTCGAGGATGGTGTCTGTGAATGGTATGGGAAATGGATCTTTAATTGTGACAGCATTCAAACACCTGAAGTCTACACAGATTCTTATCTGATCGGCCTCCTTTTTCAAGGATATCACAATGGGTGATACCCATTCACTCGTCTGGACCTTGAAGATAATCCCTGATTCAAGCATGCGGTCAATTTCGTTATTTACCCTAGCCGCATAATTTTTGTTCATCCTGTATGGCCTCTTCCGTACGGGCACGGCTCCGGGAACCAGAGGGATCCGATGTACACAAAGTTCTTGTGGTACCCCCTTGAGGTCCTTATACGTCCAAGCGAACACATCTTTGTATTCTGTGAAGATTTTGAACGCCGCCGTCTTTAAGACCGGATTCCAGTCGTCGCCGACTAGAATGTTTTTCTGTTCTGAAGTTTCTCCAAGGTTTGTAACTTGAAGTGCGGATTCTTCGTACCTTATGGGCTTACTTTTGTCAAACTGGTGCGCTGGTGCGTCATCCATAGGGACATCCCCTTCCTTGTATTGTCCGTATTCTGGCGGAAACTCGTTCATGTCAGGTCCTTCAATCCCCAACATATTGCACCCGTACAATAATTCATAGTCTTCCATTTGCCAATGGAAGAGCCCTTTCAAAGAATCTGTCTCATCCTCAGAACAGGCTTGAATTCCTAAGATGCCTTCATCATCTGGTTCCCTGCCATCTTTTCCTTCGTCGATATCGTTGTCTCCGTCGGACTCTGACTCTGACGCCAACTCTTCACTGACCAGTTGAGTTTTGAGGTCAATGGTATACTTTCTGCCAACCTCTACCGAGGATGGCATCATACCCCTTCTTCTTCAATGGGATGACCACAAAATTCAAGACGAACAGCTGTGTTCCGATCGTCACTGGTTGCGCCATGAGTGTGCCAAGCGGCTTGATGCCGTGTTGGTCTGCTCCCAATAAATTAAAGGTGGACGGCCAGAGAGTAGGTTTACCCAATTTTTTCCATGTTTCCTCTGGCAAGACATTTACTCCCGACCCGCCGTCGACAATTGTGTCAGTCAGGATGGTACCCAATATACCCATTTCCACCACTGTTGGGTGTCTACCATTGCTGATCGTCAGGGCTAATGGGTCTGCCGCTGTCTCGCCAAGGTTGTCCTTGCCATGTATTGGTCGGCCTACTGGGGTTATCATTGCGGATTGCAACAATGTCGCTCGCAAGTGCGGCATACTTTCCAGGAGGTCCTTCATTTTGACGGGTATCTCGACCTGTAACAGTTGGTTTATAATGTTTGTTTCTCCTTCAGAGCGAGAAGTACCCGCAAGCCCCTGTGCATCCTTGCTCGTTGACATCTCCTTCTCCAATTCCGCTCGTGCCTCCAGTGCCTTTCGTTTTTCCGTGCGGGGATCTGGATAAGTGGCCGCTTTCGTCTTGGACCTTGTTATGGCGAGTACATCTTCCGTTTCTACATTCAACAGGTTCACGCCAAATTTGGGACAATTGCCATCATCATGGTCCCCCGGACTGCACCACTTGCAAAGTTTTTGTGGTGCTTCCTCCACTGTACAGTCTCTGGCGAAATGCCCCCATTGATTGCAAGCTCGACATTGTATCATCGGCCGCCCTTTAGCGTCGTATTGGATTCGGCTTCTATTATTCGTATTGTTATTATTACCTCTTCCTCGCCTGTTGTTTCGATAGCCGCCAGACGAGGCGTTGTTGCTCGCAGGTTGGGACGTGCCGACTGACGCAGATGGTTCTGTAAAGAGAACCTGTTGGTTACGGGTCCTCATTTTGTACGGACACTCCTTGGTAAGGTGTCCGGCAATCTGGCAAATATCACAAAATGCTTTTTTCGGACAAGACCCCTTGGTGTGTCCGTCGGTACGGCAGTCCGTGCACCATAACTCCCCTTCGTCGCCCTTGCTTGTGCTTCCTTTGGTTGCCTTTATCTCTCTCATCATTCGCTCCATATCGATCTGGAGAGCCCGTACCTTCCAATTAGAGTCGTCATCACTGCTATCACTTTTGTCAGAAGAGGAATCATCCTCCGACAAGGATTTATTTTTCTTCTTCTTGGATGTCTTTTGTTCACTTTCTAAATCCATTGCCCTGTTATAGGCGTCGGAATATGAAGAGGGAGGTACTATCCATTGCCCTGTTATAGGCGTCGGAATATGAAGAGGGAGGTACTATCTTCATTTTTCGTCTACGGGATTTCTTTAGACCTTCCACAAACCACCGTTTTTTCAGTCCGTCTGCCGGCTGGTTCTCCATCTTTCCTAGCAGCTCTTTGAGCCGCCGGCTGTAGGTTCGAACAGTCTCGTCCTTTCTCTGTTTCGTGCCGTAGATTTCGGCTACGATCTCATTATCGTCTCTTAGGAGACGAAACTCTGCTTGAAATTCCTTTTTCAAGTCTAGCCATGTGCTAATTTTAGCCTTATCCGTATCCGAAAACCAGTCGATGGCTACGCCCCTCAGGGTTGCGAGAAATTGTGTTACCCACTCGTCCTCATCGGTAACACCATTCGCTCCCCAAATTGTTTCACAAGTGCGACAGTGGCGGACAGGGTCTTCTTTCCCATCCCCATGGAACTTTGGAAGTTTTTGTTTTTGTGCCATGCCTTGTCTTTTTACTACTGGTGGCTGTTGTCCTACTCCGGATGGGTCAGATCCTATAAGGGGTGCTTGACTGCCGTGCCCCGGTGTCCCTCCGACACTCCTGGCAGCCCCAGTGTCTTCTCCCTCTCCTGCCTCCTCCCCACTCCTTGGAGTTTTCCTAGCCTCTGGTGTGTGTGGCAAGTCGTGGCAAGTCCCTCAAATCCCTCAACTGAGTTTTGGTACACTCTATCCTACGGCGGGTTTCCGCAAGTAACTCCTCCCGACTCCGTGGGTGGCCGCTGGCCTCACCGTCCCCTTCGGAGCGTTCCTCCTCTCTTCGCTTATACCTCTGTCGCCTTTCCGCTTGCTGTTCAAGGATCAAGGCACATTGGGCTACTGCACGTTCATCTATATATTGTTGCTTATTTTTGTCTTTATTCAGTGTATTGGGCATTAATTCCCAGACAGCTTTCTATATACTTAATGGCATAAAAAGTAGAACACTTTTATTCATTCATAATGTGGAAGACAAGTTTATGCCAACAATATGACATAATTATTACAATAAGTGTTCTTTATTCCGCCCCGTATGGCTCACGGTTCAAATGCCCCTGACCTGGCGCCATCTCGTTCTGCTTCCCGTTCCTCGTACTGTTGCAAAATTTGTTGACGTCGCTCTTCCCGGGCAATCTCCTCCAGGCGAGCTTGTTGTGCCAACGATGCTTGTGCTAGCAATCGAGGGAGATGGTTCATCAACCGATTTACCTCCGGACTCACTTCCAACGCTGTCCACACAGCACTTGGTGGGACTTCCACCCCCGCCGCCTCTCGTCGAACGTAGGTCTGAATGGCTACTTGGAGTAGAATTGAAAATTCTCTCGTCGCGGTGTCTTCTCCTACGTAGAGTTCTGTTTGGGCATCGTCGACTTCTGGGTTTATTTCACCAACGGGTAGGCCCATTGGGTCTGTGCGCCATCCGTGTCTTCCGTTCCGAGTTCGTCTAGGCAACGGCGCCAAATGTTTACCTCACTGGGTAAACAGGAAGAATACAGAAATCGAACAGTAATGCACAATGCCAATACAAAAGAAGTACCAGAATAAGCTTGCCATTAATGTCAAAGGATGTTCATATTATAATCTGTCGTCAATATTACATGTCCTCCAACACCCGGAGGTGGTACAATATATGACAGCCGAAGGGGTGCGACACAACCGTCGCGACTCCAACTACCTACCCGTCGGCTAACTAACTATCAATAATTATCATTACTAAACTATACATTTTTTCCCGATAACAGTTTAGTCATTTCTAGTAGGCTCGAAACATCTTGGAGGAAAAGGCTAGTTTTGGAAAGTGCATTTTTAGCAAGTCGGATCTTTGTTGAGCTCCTGAGTTATTGGTACCTTCATATTTCAGTTCTATATCATTTCTACAGTTTTCGTACTTTCAAATGGTTGTGGGAACAAATTAATTACTAATTGTCAAAAAAACATAAATTAAAAGATGACTTAAATCAACTATTTATAAAGTGAACATAAAAGTGACTAAACTGCTGAAAATGTCACTTTTTGGAGCAAACAGGATTACTATTTTAAGAAAAGGTGTTTAACAAATATTAAATTCCGAGAAGTTCCCAAGGAGAATATAAAAGGGTTGAAGGGTCTCATTTGTATTCATTCTAAATATCGTTAATTCTCTGGAAACCACAGTTGTGGAGATTGAACAGGTTTGTTCAATACAACCCTAGAACGAAAACTCTATGATGAAGATCAAGTTTGGTGGTAAAGATTCCTCCCTAACCGATACAGTGAAATCCATTCAGGGCTTCAATTTGCACAGAAAGGATTTACAGGTTCAAATGAAGATTCAATTTGTGAAGTCTTGCCAACAAGACAAATCGACAAATTTTGTAGAAGCTTGCAAGAAAGGCAGAGTTAATAGTTGGAAATTGTTATTCCAATTTAGGAATGGAAATTGTTCCATTCCTAGCAGTCAATCATACAAGGGTTGGTGTTGAGTTCTAACCTGAGTTTGGCGATGAAGCTATTCTTACTAGTCATTATGAATGACCCAAGCTTGGCCTGATGTTTTCATCATGCTGTCGAGGGTTTAGGGCACATAAATACTCATCCAAAGGAGCATGTTTACCTAGTTTATCTATCCTAGACAGTTGGGCGTGGGCTTGGAAGATTGAGAAACATCCGTGCAAGTCAAAACAAAGGTTGTTGTAGCTGGCATGAGGGATTTAAAACCTAGTTGGGCATTTATTGCGTTCATTCCTAGGCGCTTCCTTCAAAAAAGAGTTGGGCGACAATATTTATGATTGTTGGGTGGACTCCTACACTCCATGATGAGAGGGGAGACTGACATATTATTCTCTAATAAAAGGAGACAGTGCTGGCATTAGCTTATTGCAGATTTATGAAGTTTTCGAGAGTCATTTCTAAGGCACCAAGTTTCACAACGTTAGGCAATGACAAAAGATAGCTGAGCAAACAAAGGTTTCTAGTCAAATTATCGATTTGGAACAGGCATCTCACTTATTGTTGATCGATTTTCAGTTTCAAGGGAGGTGTGAGTTGTTGCAGGGAGACATGGGAGTCTTGGTGACTCATTCTTGTCTTAGCATGAAGAAATCCTTAGCCATCGACCTATGTTGTGGGTGCTCATTCAAAGTATGTAATATTGTTATCATTGTCTGTTGTCGGGAATGATCTAGTTGGATCGACTCTAATCCCTGGCTGACCATCTTTGGTCTTCTTCTACAATAATTTCATGTGATAATAAAGATATTGTTGGCGGCAATATTGTACACGAATAAAACTAGTTAATTAAGTTGTAATTGTCTTGGTTAGTCAGTAACCGAGGGATGGTAGTTACGGTGCGACGGTTGGCACTCGCACCCCCTCGGTACCTTTATATACCTCGGAGGTAACTTGTACAAAGAGACTCGATTATGAATGGAATAACATCTCTTATATTTTATGTGATATCTATGGCATTACTATTCTGCATTACGCGTTGCATCTGTATGCTTTAAGCTATTCACCCAAGAGGGTAAACATTTGGCGCCGTTGCCTAGACATACTCGGGAAAGGAAGGAACAGATGGCGTACCGACACGATGGGCCTACCCGTCGGTGAGATTAACCCAGAGGCCGACGACGCGCAAATGGAACAACCATCGTGGGACACAGAGCGTGATGGCAAGAGGCGAAGGGGAAATTGAACCCTATAATAATCCCGGCACAATGTTGAGATAAATTGTGGCTGAAAGGCAAAATAATAAAAAAGTTTTTTTTGTGTACATGGTGTGTGCTTGCTATGTACGGAAGTGATTTATGCCAAATATACTAAATAAGGACAAAAATAAAAAGATACAAAGTGACGAATGGGAAGTGGCACAAAGAGTGTTGAATCTTAAACAGCAAATAGAATGAAGGTGTAGGCTAAGGCAGCTTGCCGAGGGACGACCGGCCGAGGGGTTGCTCGAAGGGAACCCAGGAGGTGTCACAGAGGTTGCGGAGGCAAAGATAGACAAAGAGAATTACACTCTCTACACTATCGTAGGGTTGCTCGAAGGGAACCTAGGAGTCACGGAGGGTGTCGAAGGAGAACTCTACAGTTCGCCAGAATACCACCGTAGGGTAAGAAGTCGCGAAGAGTTGGTGGAACAAACAAGGCGAAGTCTAAACCTAATCGATGCTACTAGAGACCTACTAAAGAACTTGTCCATTTCGGAGGACAACCGGAGGGAGACGACCGAAGGTGACGGTACGACCAACAGTGCCGAGAGAGCACAAGGGTACCGTACGGGAGGCAATTTGTTCAGTTCGGGGTCAACAACCTTCTCCGGAGGACCCATGAGTAGAGGGTCAGGTGCAGGAGGCGGAGGCAGAGGATCACCACGTACAAGCACACAAGGCACCAAAGGAGCAAGACCCAGCGGTGGGATGGCAAGTAAGCAGAAGCTACCGAAGTTCAACGGCGAAGGGAAGGAAGATCCCATCCACCATTGCCGCACTTGCGAAACCATATGGTTAGCGAACGGTGTTACCGACCAGGACGAATGGGTAACACAATTTCCAGCAACCTTAAGGGGAGTGGCCATCGACTGGTACTCCGATACGGATAAGACCAAAGTCGGCACATTGCCCAACCTAAAGGAGGAGTTCGGGATAGAGTTTCGCCTCCCCAGAGACAACAATGAAATAGTAGCCGAAATCTATGGCATAAAGCAAAACAAGAACGAGACTGTCCGAGCCTATAGTCGGTGGCTCAAGGAACTGTTGGGGAAAATGGAGAGTCAACTAGCAAATGGGTTGAAAAAGAGATGGTTCGTGGAGGGACTGAAACACTCCATCCGGAAGAAGATGAAAATTGTTCCACCAACCTCGTACGAAGATGCATATAATAGAGCAATGGATCTCGAGAGCGAGACCAAGACATCCAAGAAGAAAAAGAAGAAGAATAGCTCGTCCGAGGATGATGACTCTTCCGAGGGAAGCAGCAGCGATGGCGAGTCCGGCAAAAAGGTGCAAGCCCTGCAGAAGGACATGCTGAGGATGATGAAAGAGCTGAAGGTTATGAAGGGAGGTCCGAGCAAGACCAACGAAGGGAAGCTTTGGTGCACGGAATGTAAGACGGACGGCCACACGAAAGGCTCCTGCCAAAAGAAGGCCTATTGTGATATATGCCAGTTGATGGGGCATCCCACCAAGGAATGCCCCTACAACATGAAAACACGAAACCAACAAGTATTGCTTACGCAGGAACAACAAACTACATAGGGCGGTATCATTAGCTCCCAGGCGAACAACAATGCAACATTGGGAGGCTACTGAGATAACCGGTGGGGAGGATGAAACAACAATAACAATACAAGGAGCCGGATCCAATACGACTCCAAAGGCCGACCGATGGTACAATGCAGAGCGTGCAGCCAATGGGGGCACTTCGCCAGAGACTGCCCGAAGGGAGAGGCCACACAATATTTGTGCAAATGGTGCGGACCAAGAGACCACGAAGACGCCACCTGCCCGAAGTCTGGCGTCAACTTGCTCAATATCGAGGAAACCAAAGAAGAGGAAGTGTTGGTTGTAACCTGCGCCCAAGCCAGACACGCAATGTGCCCAGACCCGGAGACGGAGAAACGAAGGGTACGGGAAGCACGGGAAGAAATTGAGAAAGAGATATGAGAAAGGGCGAAGGCGAAGGGTACGGCAGGTACTTCCAGCTGACCGAAGGCGGAGGAGGCTATACTGAATCAAATTTTAAAATTGGAGGTGCGTGTGAAGGTACACGACCTCCTCCAAACGATGCCTCAATTACGAACGGCGTTGCTGAATAATCTCTCCCAACCACGCACCAATACCAACCACCGCACAGATGTTCCTGGGGGGTCTACAATAGACCCCATGCTACTGGCAGTTAACACTGGAAGGAACCCGGCCATTGTGGAGATGGGTATCCTTGGCACCATTCTAACCGATACCATCATCGATGGTGGATCAGGAGTGAATGTTCTTCTAGAAGAAACCTGGCGGAAGCTGGGGAAGCCGACGCTGTGGCCATCTACATTCAATTTGCTGGGAGTAGATCAGCATGGAATGAAACCCATCGGGACACTGATGGGCCAGCAAGTTACCATCGGGACGCAACCCTTCATACTGGACTTCGTGGTAATCCCACTAAAGAAAAAA
Organism: Cryptomeria japonica; assembly: GCF_030272615.1. NCBI lineage: Eukaryota > Viridiplantae > Streptophyta > Pinopsida > Cupressales > Cupressaceae > Cryptomeria > Cryptomeria japonica. The sequence continues at coordinate 419,599,364 of NC_081411.1, read as the reverse complement.
GGGTATGATGCGATCTTAGGGAGAGGGTGGCTAGTGGCAGCCAAGGCCACCCACAACTGGAAGAAGAACACTCTGTCTATGGAGAATGGAGGAAGGAAGTTTATCATAGACCTTGGGACGCAGTTGGTTAGTGAGGAACTGGCATCATCTTCGGAATCGAAGGGTGAAGGAGAAGGCGACCTAAAGGACGGAGGACAAGGCTGCAGGGAGCCCAACGACGAAGGGATTCTCAAACTAGGAGAGTGCTCCGAGGATGAGATGGGGTCATTGAATGGGCTCTTCCACTGGCAGATGGAGGATTACGAAATGTTCCAGAGCTACAGGCTCAAGGTAGAGGAACCAGAGCAAGTAATAGAGGTGTACCTGCCTAAATACAGAGAATATTGGAAGGGAGACGCCCCAAACCTCGATGACGTAGATAATCCCAAGATCATTCGTGTCGGCAACGATTGGAACCCCGTGTGGAAGGTCGCAGCCTTCAAAATCATTATTATTCTTCTTCTTCTCTTCTTCTTATGTACGGAAAGGAGACCGTGGTTCCTGTAGAATTTATGGTTCCAAGTCTTTGGATGGCCATTGAAAATAGACTTGCCACCAACGGGTCCAAATTGAAACCCTACCACGAAAAGCGCGCAGGGGACCCGAGAGGCCGGAAGGACACCCGAGAGTCCGGAGGGGGACCCGGGAGGATGGAAGGGGACCTGAGAGGCCGAGCAGGTGACTCGAACAGCACGGGACCAAAGCGGGAGACTCTCGGGCGAGGCAAACCGAGAAAGGGCAATTAGAGAGGCACGGGACCCAAGCCGAAGACTAGATTAGGGAATTAAAAACAAAAAACTTTGAAAGTGGCGGTGGGACCACCATACGGCGGAACCACCGCGGTGAGACCACCGTGAGGTGGGAACCCGTGCGATGGAACCACCGTACGATGAGACCACTGTACGTTGGACCATGTGCGGTAGGACCACCGTACGGTGGACCACTGACGACGGAGGTCACCTGCGGTGGAATACCACCGTACGGTGGACCCCCGTACGGTTGAACTACGTTGGGCGTGCGGAAGGAGGACCGTACGGGGTGTACGGTGGACGGTTGGCCATGTTGTCCGTACGAGGTGATCCGTACGCTGGAGGTGTGACCGTATGGTAAGGAGGGTGTTGACCGCACGGGAAGGTGGTCATACGATTGGAGGTGTCAGTGTTGTTGTTGACCGTACGGGCAGGTTGTATGGCCGGGGTGCCATCAGGGATTGGAAGAAAAAAAAAACGACGACCAGATTGAAAAATCATTCGATGACGTCTGGAGCCAGGACGCTGAAAATATTAGAGTGGAGAAGAAGGGTTTTGACATCTTAAAATATCATAGAAATGATGTGCGCCATGGACTTTCGTGTGGTTCTAAGGGTTGTAAATTGGTGTTGGCAGCGGGAGCGCACCTGGGGCGTTGCCCCCAAACCCCGCGAGGGGCGCTGCCCCAGACCCCACGGGGGCACTGCCCCTCGACCCCGCTGGGTGCTGGATTGTTCTGTACTGTGAGAAAGAAGCTTGAAACAGATTTGGAGGTTGCAACCAAACGGAGTTTGAGGGAAGGCATTACAAGAACGCAAAGTCGTACGGCACCAAAGAGTTATTTAGTTCAGTTATTAGCCTTTGGGGAGTGTGATGGAGGATTTGAGGCGTCTCCTAGCCTTTGTGTCAGAGGGTTGTGGCCACCTCCAGGCAAGAATGGTACGCTTTGAGGAACTTGGAGTATGTCTCGGCTGGATGCTGGACGTGAGGTTGCCTTGGTGGATGCGCAGAGGGCTCGGGAGGAGCTGACCACCAGGTTGGAGGCAGTAGTAGCGTGAGACTTAGCTCAGCGTACCCAGGAGTTGGATGCCACGAGGGCAGAGCGGGTGGCTATCGAGGACAAATTGGCTAGGGAGACAGTATCATTTGAGTAGCAGTTGGTGGAGGCTGAGATTGAAAAGCGTGTTTTGCAGACAAGTTTGATGGTAGCAGAAAAGGGTTTTCAGGTGAGGATGCAGCAGGTGTATGAGTTCCGGGCTCGACTGGCATCAGCAATTCCTGCAGTTCTCTACCTTGGTTCTGTTTAATGTCATCTCTATTTTGTATTACGTCATCCGAAGACGACTTCTTTTCTTGGGGGGGATGATGTTGCTGAGAATGATCTAGTTGGATCGACTCTAATCCCTGGCTGACGATCTTTGGTCTTCTTCTACAATAATTTCATGTGATAATAAAGATATTGTTGGCAGCAATATTGTACACGAATAAAACTAGTTAATTAAGTTGTAATTGTCTTGGTTAGTCGGTAACCGAGGGATGGTAGTTACGGTGCCACGGTTGGCACTCGCACCCCCTCGGTACCTTTATATACCTTGGAGGTAACTTGTACAAAGAGACACGATTATGAATGGAATAACATCTCTTATATTTTATGTGATATCTATGGCATTACTATTCTGCATTACGTGTTGCTATTCACCCAAGAGGGTAAACATTTGGCACCGTTGCCTAGACATACTCAGGAAAGGAAGGAACGGATGGCGTACAGACACGATGGGCCTACCCGTCGGTGAGATTAACCCAAAGGCCGACGAAGCGCAAACGGAACAATCGTCGTGGGACGCAGAGCGAATGGCAAGAGACGAAGGGGAAATTGAACCCTGTAATAATCCCGACACAATGTTGAGATAAATTGTGGCTGAAAGGCAAAATAATAAAAAAGTTTTTTTTGTGTACATGGTGTGTGCTTGCTATGTACGAAAGTGATTTATGCCAAATATACTAAATAAGGACAAAAATAAAAAGATACAAAGTGACGAATGGGAAGTGGCACAAAGAGCGTTGAATCTTAGATAGCAAATAGAACGAAGGCGTAGGCTAAGGCAGCTTGCCGAGGGACGACCGGCCGAGGGGTTGCTCGAAGGGAACCCAAGAGGTGTCACGGAGGTTGCGGAGGCAAAGATAGACGGAGAGAATTACACTCTCTACACTATCGTAGGGTTGCCTAAAGGGAACCTATGAGTCACGGAGGGTGTCGAAGGAGAACTCTATAGTTTGCCAGAATACCACCGTAGGGTAAGAAGTCGCGAAGAGTTGGTGGAACAAACAAGGCGAAGTCTAAACCTGATCGACGCTACCAGAGACCTACTAAAGAACTTGTCCATTTCGAAGGACAACCGGAGGGAGACGACCGAAGGTGACAGTATGGCCGACGGTGCCGAGAGAGCACAAGGGTACCGTACGGGAGGCAATTTGTTTGGTTTGGGGTAAACATTGTCTCTACATTGCTGAGAAAGGTCAGAATTAAATATATATTTGTAATTGTGTAATCTGTTCTATTCAATAAATATGGTGTTTGCCTCTATTGCGAGTAATGCAGAAATTCCTTAACTGTTACAAGTAATATTATGGATGAATATTAAGCATTACAAATTGAGTTTACTCTAAACTTTCAAATCAGAAACAACTCATTTTTTACATGTATACAAATATGACATAAAATATCTATTCAATGGAAGTGGATAAGGGTAACTGTTGGAAAATAACTTGGCAAGGGATTTTACAAATATGTAACACAATAACTCAACTTCAATGCTTGAATGACCTCTACAGCATATGTATGACTTCAGCTCTCATTGAAAGTTTATGTGCCCAAGACACTTATTTATAGATTATAATCTGTGTTCCACGAGGATGCGTCCCCAAGCATTTTACCCCCATACCCATACCGAGGACATGGGGGCATTTTTTTTGCCATACCCAATCCGTTTCCTACATGCGCCTGACAAGGGAAACGTTTCCTGCACGAGTTTGGGACAGATTTGGGCCGTCAGGGACGTCCAAGCGTCCCGGGGACACCTGAACGTCCACAAACAGCCCAGCACAGTTTGCCAACGCAAAAACAAAAAAAAAATATTTTTTTTATATCTTTTATGACCTGGCTGACCCTATCAATAACATTAAACAGCAATAATACGAGCTTTGAAAAAAAACTTCAAAGACATTCACTTTCAGGGTGACTCGTGGATTGAAAAGGAAGGTCAAAATGTTGTGGCCTCACTTCAGAAGGTGGTCAAGAATGTTAAATATATAAAAGAAGACTGATGGCAAAATTTCCCACCTGGAAACCAACTACAAGAATATTAATGACAATTTGATAACTTTAGTAAACTTCAGCTACAAGGTCATCAAGTGTAGTGCAGACAGTATAAAGGTTTTGACTGAGAAGTTTGAGAAAATGCAAGAAGCTAAAATGCAATTTGTTGATCTTGAAGCTTCAAACAAGGGCAAACAGACTATCCAAGAAGATGACAAAGGACCTAGTACCCGTACGAGAGCTTGCCTCAAGAGAGTAGCTAAACAGTTGAACCAAGTGCTGAAGGACATGAAAAAGCTCTCCATGAATATCTCTCAACATGAAGCTGAAACGGCCGAGAACCTAAAGAACCTGAATTAGTTCCTTCCTTTGTTTCGTTTCTTTTTGTTGTGGGTTAGCTGCCTATTTCTTGACTGTTTGCTAATGTCTTGTTGATGGTAGCATTTTGTAAATAGGGTTTTGGATCCCTTCAAAACCTGTTTGACCCTTAATCAAAAACATTAAACAGCAATAAAAAAATAAAATCCCTAATCCAGCAATAAAACAAGCAAAAAGGATGAAAAGACATTTCTTTTTGCATTTGCAAAGTTGGAGAATAGCAGTAAGAGGAGAAGGAGCAGCTGGTCAAGGAGAGAAGAGCAGGTGAAAGAGGAGGTTAGGGCATAAAACCCACTCCACTAGAGGTATGCTTTTCATATTGCATTTGTTTTTGCAATTTGTTTTAGATTTGTTCAATTTTTTTTCAAGTTTCTGACCAAAGAGGGAGGGCATTGTGGGTTTATTTTGTTAATTTTTCAACTTGCAGCTCTCTTTGACATTCTTATGCAAACAAAATCATGAGCAGCTATGAGAATAGTGGTGGGAGTAGTGATAGTGAGAATGATGAAGTTGAAATTGAAGAAAGAACTCGAACTAGACCAAGAACTAGAGTGGGGCAGCCATTGGGGGGTCTTCAAGAAGTGTGAATGTAGCAGGGGCAGCCAGTTCCTCAAACCCATTTGAATATCCTTCCCAAATCCTCAAACACTATGCAAAAGGCCCATTTGACCCCAAAAAATCTCTACTACAATTTGCTACAAGAATTGACAAAGACAAGAAAAAAAATTCAGGTAGTAGTAGAGAATGGGAGTGTCATTTGTGCCACAAACATATTTATTAATGGCAGCTATACTAGAGTCAAGGGGTGAGAGGTTGCAAAAATATAAGTGGTCAAGGGGTGAGAGGTTGCAAAAAAATAACTCAAGCTCAGAAAATTGAGGCAACTAGATTGCATATGGAGGGGAAAGCATTAAGTAAAGGGACTTCAACGAAGAATTTGCAATCTACTATGTCGATGGATGATGCTTCTCATGGGGAAGAGGGTGGCATTTCTACAAATGAATGACAAAGAAGACTAAGAGAGAAACTAATGTTGCTGATTTGTTTAACATAAAAGCATGAGATAAAGGCTGAAGCCATTCCATGTCTCACGTTCTTCATATTTTAAACAAATGTTCAAAGACGCCATAGCTGCTGATCAGGCTGAAGCCTTTATTGCTAAGTTTCTTTCGGCTCATGCTCTACCATTCCATGTCTCATGTTCTTCATATTTTAAACAAATGTTCAAAGATGTCATAGCTGCTGGTCCCTCATTTGTTCCACCTAGAGAAACTAAGCTATGCAGCACCCTTCTTGATAAAGAGTACTCCAAGGTGACTATTTTGATGGAGGATATGAGGCAAACATGGATGAGGGATGGATGCTCCATAATCTTGGATGGATAGACTGATATCAAACATCGGCTACTCATCAATCTTATTGTCACTAGCACTGTGGGCTCTTGTTTTCTTAGAGTTATAGATTGTTCGAGGAAAAGGAAAGAAGCAACCTTCCAATTTCAGATTTTGAGAGAGGGCATAGAAGAGGTTGGAGCCTATAATGTTGTGCACGTAGTGATTGATTCAGCCCGTGTGTGTGAACTAGCTGGAATGATGGTGGAGAGTGCTTATAAGCACATTTTTTGGACCCCATGTTGTGTGCACAGATTGAACAATACCTTGAAGGACGTTGGGAAAATTGATTAGGTGAAGACAATAGTGTTAGAGGCTAGAGATGTACAAATGTTCATTTGCAACCATCTCACTTCACTTGCATTGTTTAGGACATTTTCGAGAAAGGAATTCCTCAAGCCTGTGAAGACTAGATATGCTAGCTACTTTATTTTGTTAGAGAGGATGCTTGAGGTCCAAGGGGCTCTACAATCCATGGTGGTCAATGCAGAGTGGGTTAGATGGCATGAGGCAAGCACAACAAAAGCAAGTATGAAGCAAAAAATCATTGATGATAACTAGTGGTCCACAATGAGGTAAGAAAATTGGCATTGCTGATTTTATTATTTAATTTTTGAAATGTTTATTTTATTATTTTATTTTTGAAATGTTTCTAACTTGTAACTTGTTTGCACTTGCAGATATATCTGCTATTTCATTGAACCTATCGTGTGAATGATTGGATATGCTGATACTGACTCTCCTAACCTTGGAGAGATTTATGAGACCTTTGATAGCATGCTTGGGCAGATCAAGCAAGATATTCATAGCAAGGACCCGACCCTACTTTGGCATTTAAAGAGGAGCATCTTAGGCCCATTGTGACGCAACGGTGGAACATTATGAACAACCTACTTCACATGGCAGCCTATGCTCTCAATCCCCAATGGTATGCACCGAGACCTAGGAGAGTGGCTCCATCTAGTGATGAATAGGTGAAAGATGGCTTCTTTAAGGCCCTTGCAAAAATGTCTAGTGAAAATGATTCTACCAACTTCGCACACAATGGCTTGCATTTGTCAATCTTCATGGTCCAACCTTTGGCAGACTAGAGGCAAGGTCAGATTGAGCTATATTAGGTCAATATAGTACTTTCCATTCGTCTTCTTTCACAAGTTGCCAGTTCCTCTACTATAGAGAGAAATTGGTCCACATATAGCTTCATCCAACCAGTCAAGAGGAACCACATTACCTCCAGACGTTCGAAGAAGTTAGTGGCTGTTCACAGTGCATTGTGGCTACAGGATCACCAAACTCTTAAGTATCGTCAAACTCTAGTCTTATGTTGGGATTTCAATCCCGAAGATGCTATGCAGGTTGAGGATGAGGAGACACCTCTAGGATTGGTAGGGGTTCTGTTGGTTGAGAATCTTAAGGCAGCCCCTCATATTGACAATGACTTAGACAGAAACTCGAGCTCTGATTTTGATTTAGACTCTTAGACCTACCATGTGTTGATTATGGACAACCATATATTTTCTTAGTTCTAACTTGACATTATTATGGACAGCTGATTATGGATTTCTATGTTTTTTGTTTACAGTTTATGTCATTTCATAGTTATGGATGTTTAATATTTATGTCTATTATGAATGTTTATGGCATATGTTTATTGACAATGATGAATGAAAGCATTTGAATTTTGGTAACATGTTTGTTGATTCTCATGTGAAATCTCAATTCAAGTCTAATGCTATGTATTAATGTCTATGATGAATGTTTTATCATTGTTATGATATGCATATTTGAAATTTCTCTATAATTTTAGAGATCCCCCTACTTTTTTAATAGCCGTTTCCTACCATCACCCCAAAAATGGCCCAAAAGTACCCCCATACCAAAAACATGTCCTAGTGTCCCTTGTCGTCCCCATCCCCGAAATTCCGTGGAACATAGATTATAATAATCTGCTTTTAGAGATTTAATAAAATTCAATATCCCAAAAAGAATTGTTTTAAAGCAATCATATCCCTAACTACAAAAAAAGCAAAAAGAAAACAACTAATAAAATACTTAGATGCAAAATAAGCTAATAACCATCACTCGAAAACAAAATTCCTAAAGTTGACAATTGCAAGATATGGTCAGTGCTAAAAATGAAATGTTGCACGTGAATGAACTTGAAACAGATGAATCAATTTTCAGCACTAAAATGCTACTTGGATCCTCTAGATCTTTTGAGACATGGTGAAACTTCTGAGGAACAACAAAATTTGATGTGCCCCTTGGGCAAATAATGAAGCCCTAGCCACCATGAACAAAAGATACTCCAGCATGATACTATGCCAATCCTCTCAATTTAAAAGCTTCAACCTTAGAAGCTTGGAAAAACTTTCTTTGATTTGGGATGCCAACCCTAAATATAGTTCACTTATCAAAATCCTACGTAACAACACAATAAATCAACTTCAATGCTTGAATGATAATCTTTGCAACATGAGTCTGACTTTACCTCTCATTGAGAGTTTAAGTGCCCAAGACACTAATTTATAGGCTACAATAATCTAGTTTTAGAGATTTTTGAAAATTAATTAATATCCCAAAAGGAATTGTTTTGAAGCAACCTTGTCCTTAGCTACCAAAAAAAAAAAAAAAAGTAAACAACTAATTCTTTACAAAAAAAACAAAAAGAAAACTAATTCTAGAAAAACTAACAAAATCCTAAAGGCCTAAATAGGCCATCACCTGAAAATTGAACTCCTGAAATTGATAACTGCGTAATGTAGTCAGTGCTAAAGTTAGCATGTTGCATGTCGATGACCTTGAAGCATCTTGAAGCAATTTTTCATAGAGAAACACTAATTCATTTCTCTAAATCTTCAGCAGCATGACAAAGCCTTTAGAGAACATCAAAACTTGAAGATCCCTTTGGCACATAATGAAACCCTAGCCACCATGAATCAAATGACATTCCAACATAATAATACGCCCATACTCTAAATTTAACCTGTTGTGAGGTATTCACACATCGCCCCATTGCAAATGGGGACCCCCACTTTTTTCTACTTTCCAGGCTAGTGTTAGAGTCCTTAGCTTTTAGCCTTTGCATTGAAGAGGTATTGATAGAGAAACCCTTAATCAAGTCTAATCAACAACGCAAGTGTTTCCTTGATCATTCGGGTGACTTATATATGTTACAATGAGAGGTGACTTCTAGAGGCAAAATTTAACTAAGTATGCCAAAATTTCAAGTGCCCCTCTCTCAGAGAAAATTTCACTCCTTTTGCCTCAAGTTGAAGGTGAAATCATAAGCAAGGCGAGTTTTGAGGTCTTATAGTATATAGAGGCATAAACTAAGGCATAAAGTAATAAGATTCAACTAAAAAGTGTGTTTTCAAGCTACTTCAAGTGCTCAAGGTCGAGGGCGAAAAACTTCAAGTGCTCCTCTTGAGGAGCGAAATTCAATTCAAATGCCCTTAGTTGAGAGCGAAATTGTTCCTAAAACGCACCATGAGCCTAGTTTCAATAAACACGAATGGATGAAATGAAGGAGAGTGAGCGAGAAATCACTTAGTGTCAAATTTCACTTCACTTCGGGTGCACCACTCTTAGAGCGAACTTCAAGTGCACACCTTGTGGAGCGAACTTCATGTGCTCAAGACTCAAAGCAAAATTCCTTCTAAGACCTCATGTTGAACATGCTATGACGTATTGAAGTTGGGAAAGTGAGTGTAAGTGAGCAAAGGGGAGTTAGAGTGTTGATTTTAAATGAACTTCAAGTGCTCCTTTGAAGCGAATTTCACTTCATGTGCTCTTTAATAGGAGCAAATTTTCCTTTTAGGCCTTCCATGAGGTTAGTTTGACATTTTTTCATGACTGAATGTTTGAAAAATTTAAGGTTTGAGTCGATGAAGCAATGAAAACAATTGAGAGTGGGTTTAGTTTCGATTTGAAATTCACTTCAAGTGCATCAAGGTTGGATGCGAACTTCAAGTGCATGTGATTTGGAGCGAACTTCAGGTGCATGAGATTTGGAGCGAACTTCAAGTGCATCCCAGCTGAAGCGAATTTTGCTTCATGTGCTCCACTCTCAGAGCAAAATTCCTCTAGAGGCATTCCCTAAGGTTAGTTTGTCATGTTTTCATCAAAATGGTTGAAAGCTTCAAGGTTGAACTCATAGAATGAAAGCAAGTTCAATGACAAGTTTGAAGATCACTTCAAGTGCATCAAAATTGAAGCGAACTTCAAGTGCATCAAGGTTGGAGCGAACTTCAAGTGCTCCACATTAGGAGCGAAATTGCTTATAGATCCCTCTTCTAAATTAATTTGATGTCCCAACTTGCATGAAGGATAAAGTATTCAAACCTGAATCAAGGCTGGAGCGAACTTCAAGTGCTCCACATTAGGAGCAAAATTGCTTATAGAGTCTCTTCTAAGTTAATTTGATGTCTCCACTTGCATGAAGGATAAAGTATTCAAACCTGGAGTGATGAAGGGCAGAATTGGACTAGGTTTGAGAGAACTTCTATTGCCCCTTATTGGGAGAGAAATCCTCTTATCAAACCTGCAAATCACATAAAACCAGAGCATATATCAAGTTAGAAGAATTATCAAGGTTATATATTATGTGTGTTTGATATCATGTCTGTTTTGTTTTGCAGATGGGACACGATGGTGATTGCAAAGCAAAAGGAGAAAGATTGTAAGATCTACACCACCATGTAAAGGGGAAAACTTCATTTATGAGCACAAGAATGCCCAAGAGGAATATCAACTCTCACCGCACCATGGAGACATGACGAGATCAAAAGAGTGTGAAGGAGAAATCATACAATCACCCCAAGGCAAGCAAGCGAGGATGAAGGAAGGACTCAGCTACATCAATGCTTCCCATCGCCACTACATTGAGCGAGCTTGAAAGGTTGAGTATCAAGAGATATCTCTCAACATCCCTTCATGGTGATGAATCAAGTCTACAAGACCAAGTTGAAGATGGTGCCCCAATCACCACTAACCAATCAGAGGAGTTCCACATGAGCATGTCCAGATGCAATGTACCTGACTCGTCCATGAAGGCACAAACTTCGAGGCACCTACCCTCGTTATCCATTGGTCGAATATTCCAGAGAGGACATGTGTCAAAATGTTGTAATTATTTCATTGGCCAAAATTGAGTTTGTTGTAACAAACCCTAATTAGGGTTTTCATTGTAAAATCTTGGCCATTGATGGAGATTCAATCCTGGCCGTTCATTGTAAAATGAGCTCTCTATATAAAGCTCAAGCTCTTCATTTGTAAAGGTTAATAGAAGAATAGAATAGAGAATAGTTCAATAGTAGATAGCAATTAGAGTAGAAGTTAGATTAGGAGAAGGCAAAGATTGTTGCCAAAACCTTGTTGTAAAGAACATATGATTTTATTGAAGTTATGGTGAATTAATGTGTCATTTCAACAAGTTGCATGGTCTCTACTTCTCAATTCATTTTGTTTTTATGTTGATTAGATTGAATGGAAGAATTTGTTGAATGCGTTTATATGGAATCCGTTTAGTCCATACCACTAACCTCTTGCTGATTGTAAGTGTGTCTTGCGTGGTCAACTGGAGTGATATGAGCTTAACTTCGAATTGGTATATATCCATTGCTTATGCATTAACTTGGATGGTAATCAATGTTTGATGATAATAATTTGAACATCTTTGAATTATCCCTTAGAAGATTGCACTGAGCTTGTGTCAATTGTTTAGTTTGATGGTGAGACCTCGCCTAGTAGGATTCCATCAAATCATTCACTCTTCTCTTGCATACTTAGGATTAGAATAGGCTTCCTAAATCCTTTCTTTTTGTCCTTTTTTTCAACTCAGGCTAGTTTAGGATAAAAAGCATCACAAGATTGCAACATCAGATGATCAAGTTCCAGCAATCCAAGCATTCAACAATTCAACATAAGTCCCCTTTGTGATTCCAACATAATCACATCAAACCATTGAGCTTATCCACACGTCGTGACCCGACATACCAGAACCTTGGAGTTATCTCACGTGATCCTTAAGCTAATCTTCAGCATTTGAGTAACTTTGTTCAAGAGAGGATAAGATACTTTTGGGTATTTTATTCTGTGTTTGCATGTGCATGAAAAACACATCAACAAAACCTTCAACTTTGGAAGCTTGGAAATTTTTTCCTTAATTCTATGACACCATAAGGACCGTTGCGTAAGTTTTGATGAGGTTGAAAAAGCCACGATTGAACCCTTTCTATTGCCATTGCCTACTAAAGCCCTTCATTGTTGATCTCCTAACTCTTCATTCACAATGATACATGTTTGATGATAGAGCCATGATGTGGTATTGCTGGCCTCATTTTTAACCTTGGCAATTGTATATTTTTTCTGCTCATGGAATCAACATGTGTCAAGTTGTTATCCCACATTATTCATCAATGGTAAATTGTGTTTTAAGCTCCTTTGTGATGTCAACTTGTGTGGGTCAAAAGTATTAAATGATTTTGTCCTCAGTCACAAATGGTCCCAAACATTCTCAAAGGTCAAGTCAGTAGACAAATTGAAGTTTCAAATTATGTTCATAGTTGCAATTTATTTCTGATTGTGGAATACATCGCAAGTTACAAATGGAGAAAAATTTACAGTTCCCCAAACTTGCAAACCATGAAAGTTTTCCAAAAGCCCGAAGTGCATTGTGTTGCAGATGGAAAAAGGTTTTTTGGTTTCTAAAATAAAAGTCAAAATTGCAAGTTGTTACAAATTTCCATTTCCTGGAATACATGTTGAAAGTGTGATTTGTTAAACTTTCCAGTTTTACGAAATGTAGTTGCAAGTTGCAAATGGGAGATTTTACCAAATTTGCAAGTTGCAACTGAAATTAATTTCCTAAACCCTGAAATAGTGAAAATATGAAGTTGAGCTCCAACCCTGAATTCACTAAGGGCAGTGCAAAGTCCTTATTTCGTCCAAACCCCAAACTACACAAGACTTCAAAAGGCTGCAGCAAATATCGTAAATTCTCAACATTTTCTTGGCTCTCAAACCTCTCAAGCGGCCCTTTCGTTGTGTCTAAAATCTCCCAAATCATCAACATGATCTTATTCAGCAGTTTTAATGGTTCTCTAACTCACCAAAATGTTGGTGACATTCACATCAGGGATTTTCAAGGTTTGCTAACCTCCCAAAATGTCAATGTCAAAAGGAAAATTTGTGTCAGCAATTTCTATAGTTTGTGAACCTTACAAAACACTAAAGCACTTGCTCAAAAGAAAAACAGTGTTCCACAGAGTTTCCTGACGGGGGGACGTAGGGACAAGGGGCTGGGTTTCGGGGATGGGGGGACCAAGGGCCTAAGTTTGGGCACTGCTGGGGGGCGGCACAAATAGATAAAATAATTGAAAAATTAGTTAAAAAAAATGTGTAAGGAATAAGTATAAGAACTATAAATGAAGCTTTGCCACACTATGTAAAGTTTCACTGATAAACATCAAAAACATGAAAATGATTGCATTGAAAATTTGAAATTTGATCATTAACTATGGTGGGTAGAGTCTTGGAACTTTGAGAGCAAAATGCAAACCAAGAATAAGTATTAAGAATTGCAAATGAAGCTTTGGCGTATTAAGTGAAATTTAAAGGTTTAAACTAATAATTAAAAAAGTTAAAAACATAAAAAAAAAAAACGTGGAAATGATTGCATAAACAATAAGAATGGTGGATGGAGGTTTGGGGTCAAGGGGTAGTGCCCCTTACAGGGATCTTGATTATGGCTTTGACTATGAACATGCAGAGATTTGCAACCAAGGGAAATGTATTATGTAGATTTTTATGATCAGGATTCATCATTGGCCTATTAATTGCTTAGATTTATAATTTCATGAGGGATTGAGGGCAACACCAAAACAAGGTTGAGGGCAGCACCCCTTGCGGGAGTCAAGGGCTAAGAGAGAGAGAGATGTAGAGAGAGAGGTCTAGATTTGGGGGGAATAGAGAGAAGTAGAGAGAGGGGATAGAGGAAGAGTGATAGGGAGAGAGAGAGAGAGAGGTCTAGAGTTCGGGGGAGATAAAGAGAGTGAGATTGAAAGAGTGAGAATGCTGATAGGAGCTTTCTGATTACTGAAATCTGACTATTTGAAAATCCATAAATCTTCTAAAACCTAAAATCTGCATTATAACTCCTAGAGATCTAAAACCACTCTCAAATATCCAACCAATATATACATGAAATATAACTTAAAGCATGTCTTTTTCCTTTCTTACACTTAAATGTTTATTTCATGTATATATTTTGATGAAGCAAATGAGAATGACTTGAAAACAAGGATTCCATTTTCACAAAACTTTCACCATTTTTCGCCTAGGGAACCAGTTTTTGAGTGGGGGCTATGGAGACTCCTAGGTGTCCCCGAGACTGCCAGGGGACTCTTGGGTGTCCCCAAGACATCCCAGAGACGTCTGGATGTCCTTGGCGTCCCCAACAAGTCTCCAGCATCCTGGCAGCAGTGGAGGAATGGCGGGGGGACGTCCCGCCCCCATCCCAAAAACATGAGGTTTTGGGGGGGTGGGGGAGGCGGGCACACGTCCCCATGGTTCACTAGAAAAAAGGCCCACTATTTCACTCTTCACATGTGATTTGTAGCTGCCAGGCCATAGCCTCCAACCTATGCAGAAATGGAGTTTTTGGAGCAGGATTCAAAAAGATTTCCAAAGTGTAAAGGATAGAGAAACTTGAAATGATATGCAAAGGCCCACACTACATAGACCCAATTAACCACAATGATTGCAAGATATATATAGAATGGATTCATTGAACGGACTTTAGAAGCTTTTAAGTGAATACATTTGGCAAGTGTAAAGGCCGAATCTCCACAACCTTTACCAACTTCCTCCATATCTGTGCAAAGAAGAGAGCTTTGGAACGTGGCATTGAAAACTTTCCAGCAATCAATTTGGTGCGTTCTAGGTTAAAAATTTACAGAAGACTTTATTCTTGTTTCAGTTTCAAGTTAGTTTATGCAAAACAAAGATGAAATTAATCCACAGTCGAAATGTGTCGTTTCCTTGATACATGTAGAAGAAAAATGCCAAGACATCCTCTCTTCTAGCTTTCTTTATCTTCGCAATTTTAAATTTCACTAAATCTCCTTTATGACCTAAACGTGAACTTTAAAGTTAGAAAATAAGAATTTCAAAGAATAGTCATAAAAATATTACATATGGATTTCAAGAAAATCAGATTTTCACGAAATGGTTATGACAGTGTTACAACAGAAAGGTTATATATATAAGATCATTGTGTAAAAGGGGTGGCGGGTTCTTTCCTAGGGACCTTTTCATTTATAGACATTCGTACAAGAACAGAGAGACTTTAAGCTCTCCAATATTTGAACTCGATAAAGAATTATATTGCTGGACTATGAACGTATGTATTAGTTCTTTA